>NC_049219.1:12349127-12613850 GCF_013347855.1 Anguilla anguilla
GCCGGTTCAGCCAATCCATGACTTGATAACTGAAGTGATGAAACCCATCAGAGTCCAGCAGGCAGTGCGGCCCTTCAGGCCTGAAGTCTGATATCTCTGGTCTGGAGGGTCCAGGGCTGCATCAGGGCCCCAGCGGGGTGTGTGTGCTTCTGCTATCTGACCTGCCTCCGTGGCCTCCGTGCTCTGACAGATACGTCTCGATATGAGTGAGGAACGTACCTCATTTCCCCCTGTGCCCACTTGTTCTGCTGAAGAGTTCTGAAAACCCTCATGCGGTTCACTTTGTTAATCCTCTCTGGGAGTTTAAAGACCTCTGTAAAATCCCCCTTATTCTCTGAGCCTTTTCTGAGCCTGAATTGATTAAGTGTCTTAAATCTTTCCTTGTATCTTTTACATTTCACACCAGGTACCAGCTTAGTTGCGTTTCCTTTTTTACCAGGGGCTTTTATATCTTTCTCATAGCACGGTGCGCAGGACTTCACTGCATTTTATTAGCGTCTTATTATTATGTTTTAATAACTGTTTTCATTTCTTTTTATGACCTTGATTGTTACTGTCCGTGTCCTGCTTTGTGTTTTCCTAGTGCTTTAAACACCCTTATTACTCCCTTGGTCTTACTACTGTGGTTTACCTGGAAAGTGCTTATTAATTGTAATTTGTTATTTTGCACCTCTCTCTCTCGCTCGCTCACTGTCTCTCTGACACGCACACTCATACTGTACACACGCACATAGGCTGTACTATATATACCCTAACCCTAACCCTATATTCACATTTTCTCACATGCAAACACAACTCAAGTGGTGTGTGTCTGTCTGTCTGTCTGTGCATGTCTGTTTGTGTGTGCGTGCGTGTGTGTGTGTGTGTGTGTGTGTGTGTGTGTGTGTGTGTGTGATATGTGCTCAAGTGAATGAATGAATGAATGAATGAAGTGGCTCTTAATGGGCTTCTCGTGGCTGTGTGGATGCAGCAGGCTCATCTGCATGCAGGTCCTGCTGGCTTTGATCCCTGTCTCTATGTGTCATTGGATACGCCGCCTGACTTCGCCCTCACGCTCCGCTTTTGTTCTCCTGGCAATGTTGTTTGATCATTTAAATCCAATTGTGGATTTGCAAAGTGGCTCATGTTACAACGGGATGTTTGTCTACACGTCCTGTACAAGTGCAGGAACATGGTGAACCATGTTAGCATGCAGACTGGTCGCACGCTAATGTTGCTGTCGTTTATTTTTAGTGTCTGCTGCATTGACATGTGCAGATTAAAATTAGGGTGATGATTAGGATGTTTATGCTTTTAGTCAGAGAATGTTCTGGTCCACCTCCCTTAAGCTGTCCCTGTTTGCTTTCTTTAAACCCCATTCAAAAGCAGCCGCAGGTAAAATGTGGACTCTGGACTCCAGTGACATCATGGATCGGTTCCCATGGCAGCGCGGCAGAGGCTCTGTGCGCTCGGCGGTGCCGGTGGTCAGGTGACTGAGGCTGTGGTCAGGTGACTGAGACTGCTCCGCTCCGGCTGGGTGGGCGCGGCGGAGCTTCCAGCTGACCGCGCCCTCGCCTGCAGTGACACTGGCGCAGTCACCTGACCAGCCGGCAGGCTTTCAAAGCAGCTTTATTCCACATGATCCAATTACTGTGTACCCAGCCTGAATCCTGACCCAGGATCTTTAAACACTGACCCCAGGTCAGCTCTTGGGCTGACATGACCTGTGATTCCTTTCCTTTTACACTACTGCCCCTGGTAAACAGTGTTTTTCTGTCGTTTTGAGTATTCAGTAGTTAAGCTCATTCATGATTCATTCACACCATACTGCCCCCCCCCCCCAGCTTTCTCAAACACTCACATTCTCTCGTTTATAATTAAAGGGTAAGCACCACGTAACTGCATCCCCCAAAGATATTAGACCAATTAATTTTAGTCCAAAAGTATTTTCATTAAATTAAACTGAAATTGATGTTAGTGTGGCGTCAAATATTGACAAACTGATCGCTCCTGATGGAAACAGCTGAAATCACACCGGAAACGGACTTATGTGATGCAACATGTGGAAGACAAACAGCTCTGCTATTGTGAAAAAATGACAGAAATGGACAGCATTGAAATATCTTAATTCTGAATAAAAGGACATTATTAGTGACTCGGATGATTTGATCTTTATGGGTTTATTTATCACCTATATTTCAATAAAATTATTATTTTTTTAATCTTGTGAATCATAAAATAGGACTGCTTCTTCCATTCGGCTGGTGTACTTCATTTTTTAATAATATCTTGTGTTTACCCTTTAATGATTGAGGATTAGACGGGTTCTGTTCAAGATGTTCGCTCAGTCTAGTCACTGAAGGTTTACTTTAGGAAGCAAGGTTATTCTGGATACTCAGTCTGCCAGTGTGTTTCAGCCATTAGACCCTGTGAGGCTCTTTCCTCTATACTGGAAAGTGTTCCAGAAGGTTCCTCTTGCACGTGCTCAGAAGCCACATCCTCTTCTCAGAGCTTAGAAATCCATTGTTAAGTCAGCAGAGAGTGTAGTTTTATTATGTAAAGCTTTTAGAGCACTGCTATGTCCTGTGACATCACATCGTTCTTTTTTGTGTGTCTGCTAGTTTTGACATGTTTATAAAAAGTGCTGTCAGATGTCTAACCGTCTGTATTCGAAAAGACACGACAGAGAGTGTCCCTGCGTTCAGTAAGTCATTGTGCACAATGGTGTCAGCCAGAGCCCAATAAATCTGGGCTCTCCACCTCTGCCAGCGTGACGTCAGCTCCCATTAATCCTGCCCAGGCTCGCTAGGCGCAAACCCGCGTCCCTCACCAGCGCCCCCTGTAGGTACCACCCGCACATTCGCTTTCCTGTGGGAGTTGCCACACCCTTCTGCCGCATCATAGGTTCAGCGCTGACGGCTGGGGAGGTCATCTGAGGCAGTGAAAACAAGACCAGGCCGAAACCTAGTGTATGGCTGGACCGAACACACTTCATCCGGCCGACCAATGGTGGAACTTCATCACTCACTCAGTCACTGAGTCGCAGACATTCGCGTTTGTAGGGCTGGCCCCGCTGTTGCGGTCCAGCCACAAAAAAAACCGAAAAATAAAAAACTGAGGGACTCTCTTGTCTCACCTTCCAACCCTGAAGGTTTCCATGGCAGCAATGGTATCCATGGCCACAGGTTTCTTTTTTTTCTCTTTTCTTTTTTTTAACCTTCGGCAGCCTTTTAATTGACTGAAGATTGGTTGGATTGCGCCTTCGGGAGTTGAAAGGGAGCAGTTTAATTGGTGAAGCAGAGTTCATTTGTGTGCGTTTAGCACCGTGATTGGTTCTGGGGTTATGAATTATTCCCCGTGGTAATGAGACGGTGCCTCCGGACGGAGGAGGGCGGGAGGTGCAGTTTCCCCCGCTGTGGAACCGAGCGGGTTTGAGACGGTCGGGTTAGTGTGGCCTGTGCGGTGGCTGGTATGTCCTCTCTCTGGAGGACGACTGACGGACTCCACTGCGGTTTTCTTCCGTTTGATCTCGGTGTGATGTAACGTCCTTTCTCTGTCACGTCATCCCGAGACAGCCTTTTGACACAGCGCTGAACTCGCTCTGCCCTTTCTGACTGGCTCTGGAAAGAACAGCCCTTTCAGCTCGGGATGAAAGAGCGGCTTTGTGTGGTTCGGTAATGAACGCTGGCCGTTTCGCTCACGTACACTTGTGGTTCCGAAAAGTGTCAAATTGATATTTCTCTCTAACTGCTGGAGTTGGTAACTGAATCCATTTTGTTTTAACTCTGGGTGTCCCTGTTGCAACCTCGTTTCAAACCTTGTGCCGCTGGTTCTGACGTTGTGTTTTGACTGACGTGCTTTTCTCTTCTTCTTCTTTTTTCTCCTTTACAGACTGTACAGTTCGTTCAAGGAATATTTGTGGAAAAGTACGACCCCACGATAGAAGACTCGTACAGGAAGGCAAGTGTGAATTCCCCGTCTCCTCGCGTTCCCCATGGGGCCGTCGCCGAAAGCCCCGCCTTCACGGAGAGCGGCTCAGTTTCGGCTGCGCCCGCTGTCTCTATTGTCTCTATGGTTACCGAGTGCCGGAGGGCAGCCGGCTCACAGGGAGACATTATCTCAGGCTGTCTGCGCTTAGCTCACCTGCTAATGAGGGTCCTCAGAAGGGAAGCGTAGCGCCTCCCGTCGAGTGGACTCCTGTCCAGATCGGCTCTGTGACGCTCGTTAGCGTAAGTACGCTAACGAACGGGCGCCGCGTTGACTGAGAGGCTGTGGGACCCGGTGAAGGCTGCTGGGGTGATTTTGGCCAGTGGTGCCCTGACCGAGAGGAACAGGAAGTCCCACCCACTGAGGCCCGGGCCTCCTCCTCACTGCGCCCTCAGGCACTTCCTGTTTTGGGGTGCTTAGAAACCCTCCTATTCAGGGTGCTGCACGACTGGCTATTGCATCGCCCAGGGAGGGAGGGTGTCTATCTGCAGGACTTACGCCCCGTCCACCCACCCACCCCTCCTCTTGATTGGGCGCCTGGAGTTGGTCTCCTCAGATGCAGTGACTGCGCAGATCAGCCAGTGGCCTGCACAGCACACGTTTGCAGTCCAAGCTTAATAGTCAGCTCTGCAATTTGTGTGTCCAAGTTGATGGATGATGTCACAGTGGTGGGAGGGGCCAAACCCGATTGGACAAAGGGAGGAGAAAGTGAAAACTGGGGATGAAAAACAGAATACATTTGGAGGGGGGTTGTTGAGCTAGGAGTTCGGACCCGCCTCTCTGGAGATGATTGGCAGACGCAGCAGCCGCCGTGCCGTCCCTGTTGCTCCCTGCGAGGGGGTGGGGGGGGGGGGGAGCGGATGTGATAATGTCACCGCAGTGGGCCTCCCCATTGAAGTAAATACCAGGCTGCTGTCCTAATTAGGAGGCAGGGGGAGAGAGAGGCTCATTAAGGCGGTGGCATTGAAAACGCACCCTGACTGACTGCCTGTGTTTGTGCCCCTCTGCAGCAAGTGGAAGTGGACGGGCAGCAGTGCATGCTGGAGATCCTGGACACGGCAGGAACGGTAAGGGCCTGGGGGGGGCGGGGGGGGGGGGGGGGTTCTGGGGTTTGGGGGGCCTTGCAGTGGTGGGGGTGGGGGTGTGGGTGTGAGGGTGTGAGGGTGAGGAATCCTCTAGCAGTCCTGTCGGGGAGACGGGTGCGTCTCGTGTGCGGTCTGTCCCGGGAAGCCGGGTGTGAAGTTACTGAAGCGTGAAGTTACTTGTTCTCCCCCTGCCTGTACTGAGCAGCGGTGTGGCAGGCAGAGAGCAGCGCGGGCCCTAACACCGACACGTCCTCCACATTAACACTCCGCTGCTCCTGCTGCGTCCAGTCCTTCACCTCTAATCGCTCAGCAAGGGAGAGAAGCGCAGAGGCTAATTGGTTGCCGCAGAATGGCAGCCACTGCTAGCGCCTGTACTGACAACATTCGTCCATTACTCCCCCCCCCCTCCACCCCATCTCATACTTATTTCATTGTGATAAAAAGTTAGGACAAATAATGATTGAATCCCAGCCTTTCTGGCAAAACTGCTTTACAGAGGGTGGTATATGACCCCTGGACAGCTTACTGTGATTAAAAAGCTTTGTGTTTTTCTTCGGTTATGTAATTAAGCAAGAGAAACTTTCCACTTCAGAGGCGGTGGTAAATGCCTAATTAGTCTCAGCTCAGTCATTTCCATTTCACGATGAAACATTTATGCAGTGGGGGGGGGGTTCTTGGGAAACGCGGTTCTGTAGTAGTCACCATCTTCGCAGCAGCCACAGAAGCACTGAGTCATTTGGGAAAGTGCGAGTGAGGCTTCTGATAAGGGCGACTTGCCTGACTTTCGTGCTGCTGAGAAGCGCCCGCATGCGCCACTTCCTGTGTTTGGCGGGGGGACGCTCCGCGGAACGGTTCCGAGCCCCAAAGGGTGGAGCACGCTCAGTTTGTAGGAAGTAATTTGGTTTACACCATGCGGCACTTACTCATATAAAGTGAGTAAAGTGTGTGTGCGTGCGTGTGTGCGTGTGTGAGATAGAGAGAGAGAGAGAGAGAGATAGATAGATAGATAGATAGATAGAGACAGAGATAGAGAGAGAGTGTGTGTGTGTGTCAGTGAGCAAGTGTATGTAAGTGTGGGTGAAATAAAGAAACCGAATGTCCTTCAGAAAGCAGTGGCACATGCTGAACTGCTACATATTGCTGTGTGAACGGCAGTATAATCCCCACTTTTATCATTTGTTGTGCCCAATGTATAAATATATTTTCTTTTGAGGACCTGTGCTTTTAACTGTGGGGTGTTTGTTCAGCAGACGAACACAGTGAGCTGCGATGGCTCTGTGTGCTTGCACATATAACATTCTTGGTTGCTGGTGGCACGGTGCCGTCTCGCCTGCATTTTGAACCCGGGCCTTGCTGAGGCCGTCTTTTCAACCCGTTTCCCCTCAGGAACAATTCACAGCCATGCGGGACCTGTACATGAAGAACGGGCAGGGCTTCGCCCTGGTGTACTCCATAACGGCACAGTCCACCTTCAACGACCTGCAGGACCTGAGGGAGCAGATCCTGCGGGTCAAGGACACCGACGACGTGAGTCCTGGTGTTCCTGCGGCCTCCGAACCAGAGAAAGGGCTCCGTTACATTCACTGCGTGCGTGGGGGGGGGTGTGTGCGTGCGTGGGGGGGGTGTGTGTGCGTGCGTGGGGGGGTGTGTGTGCGTGCGTGGGGGGGTGTGTGTGCCTGCGTGGGGGGGGTGTGTGTGCGTGCGTGGGGGGGGTGTGTGTGTGCGTGGGGGGGGTGTGTGTGCGTGCGTGGGGGGGGTGTGTGTGCATGCGTGGCGGGTGCATGTGTGGTGGGGGTGTGTATGTGGGTGTGTGTGCACGCTCCATTGATCCCCGCCCACACAAGGTGTGAGTGTGACATCTCCCACTGTGCTGTTTAAACATACTCAAGGATGGTTTTTAACATGTCTGCGTGCAAACAGAGCTGCTGTTTAATACTGATATGTCTCGGTCTGCGCAGCACGATCATTTCTAATGCGGTTGTTGGGCACGTCATACAGATGCAGCATTGGGATTGTCTCCTTCACCATTTGCAAAGAAACTCTTAAAATAAACTGAAATTGGAGCATTGCATGACAGGCTTTAACCCCATGCTGTGACACTAGTCATGCAGACAGTTGGTGCTCTGAGAAGTGGGCAGTGCTGCTGGCACTGACAGGTACAGTAATGACTGTGTGGCGTCATGTGGAAGGGACCAGGCCTCGGACGCACAGCGTGTGACTGCAGGCGCCCTCGCCTGGGACAGGTGCTGTGCATAAACCAAATAACCTGGTAACCAGGCACGTTTCTGCCCATTCTCTAGCCCAGGGAAAAGTGTCCGAGTGGCAGGGCGTCTGTAGTGTTTCTGAAAGTCTTCAGCCAATCGTCTGCCCGCGGTGTCTGACGGCCCCGCCCTCCCCTTGCTCCCGCAGGTTCCCATGATCCTCGTGGGGAACAAGTGTGACCTGGAGGACGAGCGGGTGGTGGGGAAGGAGCAGGGCCAGAACCTGGCCCGCCAGTGGAACAGCTGCGCCTTCTTAGAGTCTTCCGCCAAGTCCAAGATTAACGTTAACGAGGTGAGCACCCCCGTCCCTCTCTTTCTCTCGACTGAACTCCTGGAACATTTCACGCGTTAGCTACACAAGTGTACCTGTCCCAGCGAGGCAGAGCATGAGTGTGGGAGTGAAGTCCCTCGCAGGTTCTGAGAGAGCGACCATGCTGTCGGTTTGTATGTGACCTGCTGGCCGGGGAGCTCTCCTCTAAGCCCGTCCCTGTGCAGCGCTCTCTCCGTCTGGGGCTGGCCCTGGGTGACCTCACGCCCCCGTGACACTGTGGGCCGCCATTGTCCGCCCGCCGGGGAGCCGCCGGTGTCTGCCGCCGTCAGCCAGCGCCGCCCCCCCCCCCCCCCCCCCCGGGCCTGGCGCGAGCCTCCCCCCAGCCTGCACAGAGGCCGTTTGTTACAAGGTCCAAGCTTGGCTGGGCTGGGCCGGGCTAATGTTAGGGCTAATTAAGTAATCAAGGCCAGAAGATTAGGCACGAAACCAGAAACCGGTATGGCCCTCGTTGCCCACCTCTGCTGCAGAAAATGTCTGATTGGTGTAGATTGTAGAGAACGCATCTGATTGGTTCAGAGAATGTGTGGTGTCAGCAGCCTGCAGGATAGAGGAGTCGGTGCTGGTGCTGCCTGCTTCCTCTCATATGGTGACTGATCCTTTAGAGTCTAACCTTCCTGATTACCCGGAGGTAGGGGACCTGCTGAAGGGTTTCACATCCTGCAGTAAGTGCAGTAAAAAGCACGGTAGCACGTTAGCACGTTAGCGTTATGATTAGCTCTGAAGACCTGTGTCAGAGCCTTTAGAGGAAGTGAACACATCATAGTAGGAGGAAGTGGGCAAAACCAGTAATCGTTCTAATTTTTTAAAAAATGCTTTTTTTTTTTCTTTTTCTTTTTTTTTTGCAAATGCTTATGTCTGATGTTGGAGTCTGAAACGAAGTGGTGGCAAAGGAAACGTCTGCCACTATGACCAAGGGCGTGATCATCTACATTTAGACACGGACAGTGGCTGTCTCAGGACCGCTGTTGCCTAGATACTGTGCGTCGATAACGACAGTATGACGTTTTAGCAAGGCTTTTAGAACAAGCCGTAAGTGGCTTCTGGGTGACTTCCTGTCTCTCACAGGGGCACGTCCAGGAAACACTTCGTCTCGTGTCATTTTCAGCACGTTCGGCTCTGCCTTTCTTCATTTGGGTCACTTTACAACGTCTGTGTGCTTCTCTCCTAAGATCTTCTATGACCTGGTTCGGCAAATCAACAGGAAAACCCCAGCACCCGGGAAGGCCCGCAAAAAGTCCACCTGCCAGCTGCTCTAATGCACAGCCACACTGTCTCTCTGAGCCAGGTGAGTGGAGGGGCGGGGCCAGGGAGGAGGGTCACCCTTTGGGGGCGTGTCCAGTTACGACAACTGTCATGTGGCTGCACCGTCTCTGTACAAACATGCTTTATTTATTTATTTATTTACATACAATTTTTTTTTCTTTTTATCACATAGGGCAGTTTTTTACTCTATATGACACAGGGCTGTAGTGCAGTACAGATCATGCCCTGCTTCAGTGGAGGCTGCTCTCCTTCTCCGCCTGTATAGAGAATTAATGAATGAATTGATTTGACCATTTAAAAACGAGATGTCATAAGACTGCTTAGTGGACCGTAATCCTTTTAAAAAAATGTTGAGGACAGAAACACAGGAAAGCCAGCAGCCTTATTTACACTGTGGTCTTCTGACATTAAAAATAGGCATGGCAAAAAACAATCCAATACAATACAGTTAATGCAACACAGATGGATATGACAGGACAGAACATTCCCCACAGGACAGACAGCATACCGGCAGTCTGTATTATAAAAACAACGATGGTTACACAGAATTTAACAGCCGTCTTTTGAAATATAATTTAAAATTGTTCTCTGACGCGCATGATTTAAATTCAGGCGGAAGTCTGTTCCTCTGGCCCGCGGCCTTGTACAGAAAGGGACAGAACGTCCCGGAAACGCCTCCGCTGCCCTGCAGCCACCGTTAGTGCGGCGGCGAGACTCTTCCTCTCAGCGCTCTCCTCTTCCTCTCTCCCTTCCTCAGGTCTGATAAAAAAACTGCTGTCTCTCCCGGCAGTGCCAGCATCCCGACTTTACTAAACCTAACATTCGGCGGACTTTCCTGCGTGGTGTGTTGACGACCTTCAACGACCGAGATCCAGCGTGCGAACCACCCACCTGCGGACTCAAACGCCTCCCACATCGGCTTTGCACATCCCTAACAGATCACCCCGCGGCGTGGTCTGAGATCTTTACACATATATGTGTGTGCATATATGTGTGTGTGTATATACATATATGTACATATATATGTGTGTATGTATATATAAATAAATAAAAATAGCGGTATGCAACTGAAATGAGACCAAGAACCTACACACAGTATTATTGCTATCAGCAAGCATCCTTCTCCAGTTGCCAAGGTGACCGTCAGAGATTGATGTGTGTCCAGGCTATAGAAATCGCCCGGTGTTTGAGTTGGTGAGTACAACAGTGTAATATATAAAATCACCACTGTCCTAGCAAGAGAAACCAGAAAGTCCAAAGAACACCTATATAGCCTATTTCATATAGCTAACTTTACTCCTCTGGTGTTTTCTACTTTTACTTTATTTTTTTTCCAGACCTTTGTTTTTGTTCTTCTTTTTTTTTTTTTTTTTAAGTTACTAGATTTTTGTTCAAGATGCTATATTGCGACTGCTATTAATATGATTTTATCTTAGGACAACCTGTGGAAACAGTAACATCTGTGTATAATAAAAAAATATAATGGATCCCTGTCACTATTGTCTCTAGCCTAAGGTGTTGCCTTTGAGGTAAATCCAACTGAATTCCAATCAATCGTTGATTTTGTGTAATATTTTTGCTTTGTTTACATAGATGTTTGTACAGTGGGGGTTTACAAGAGGGATTCTAGAGAGAAGGACAGGGCAGGTGGCCTTGCTTTTGAGCATGAGAGTCGATGACTACCCTTTTTTTTTTTTTTTTTTTAATATAAATGTCTTCAGAAAACGTCTCAACGTTTTTCTTCCTTCGGTTTTGGTCCAGGAAAAGAAATTCATACCGGGGCAACCGTTCGATCCTTCTCCGTAGAATCCTCCGTCTACAACAGGAAGATTATATTTTAAAATGAGGGTTTATAAGAAAAAAAATCAATAAAAAAAGTCATTGGTGAAGTCGTCCTCCATGCTTGTGTGGCTGTAGATTCTCACTGTATCTCCTTCACCCTAGCCCCGCCCCGCCTGTTCCTGCGTCCATTGTGAATGGAGGATATGAATACCAAATACTGGGTCCAGTTTAGTTTTTAAGAAACTCATGTTAGTGATTGTTTCACCTGTGTAATATATGGGTTGAGGTGTTTCTTCACGGACGAGTAACTGTGGGGTTTGTCAGTAGTGAATGTCAAAGACTTCTTTAAAAAAGAAAAAGAAAAATCAAGGTTAACCGGAGGGTGGAGTGAAAGTTGCAAGTTTTTTTTCCAGTAGTTTCTGCTGAATTATTTAAAAAAGAATGCCTTGTTGCTTTGTATGCATCAAAAAAAAAAAAACTAAAAAAACAAAAAAACAAAAACAACTTGTGGATGTAAAGACCGTGTGTGTGTATGTCCCAGTGCAGGGCCACAGTGTTTGAAGTGCGACATCTGCTTTTTACTGATGGGGGAGTGGCCAAATGTAAACTACAAAGCCTTAATTAAAAGTGGTGCAATTTTGTATGACCTCACATCTGTAGTTTGAATGAATTTGGGTTTGCCGTGCAGGGCCTCTGCAGTTGAGCCAGCCGGCCTGCCGGCAGAATGTTGTGTGCATTGTTTTAATGCTCGCCTTGGTGATGAGCGTTGGGTTTACGTTACGCTAGCGTTACGCGAGCGTTACACGTGCGCCTGGGGCGGGACGGCGGACGGGTTGCGCACGTGCTCAGTGACGAGGGCCGAGCTGTCGCTCTGACGGGCGTCCTCTCTCTCTCCACGCGCGAAAAATACTAAAATCAGAAAGACTGCCGTGATAGACCAAAAAAGGAAAACAGGTGAACTCGTGTTGCAGAAACCTGGGGAACGTTCCGTCGTCTCGGCGCTTGCTTCGCCCACTTGCTAGCGGCTTTGGACTGGCGCAGGTAATTAAGGCGAAAGGGATTTCTTTTTGTGTACAGTTTCAAAGCAGCAAACGTTCCCTTGACATGGAAGACATGCAATGTATTGTTTGAATTTGTGTGTAGCATTAAGTAAGTCTGTGTAACACACACACACACACACACACACAGTGTACCTGGCAGGGTGACCCTGTTCATGGCTGTCACTCATCAGACTGAAACACACACATGTGGGCACACACACACACACACACAGGGGGAGGGATTTGGACAGAGGAACTGGACAGGGTGGGTCTTCCTTCCCCCCCTCCCTCTGGGTGGCGTGACCTGCGCGGCAGGTCTGGACTCTTCTCCCAGACAGCGCTTCCTGCGGCGGCCTGTGGTACCGCTGGCTCGGGCTATTCTGGGCTGCCAGGAAGTACCCAGCACTTGATGGAGCACTTCCTGTTCTTCCTTGTTCAGGAAAGACCCTCCAGTAAATCACCGACTTTTACATGAACAAAACCCTTCAGCCACGAAACCTCGGCCACGTTTGTATTTTACTGCCTCTGTTGCCCATTCATAATAAAAATTTGCTAAACTGTGTAGTATTGTGGCCCCACATAGCCTATGCAGTCTTAGAAAATATGACTGTCAAAGAAAAGCTTGTTAATGAAGTTATTTCTTCATTGTCCTTGTTAAAAATAGCAGTCAAAATGAGCCATCGAAATCCCTGCAGAATTAATTCATTCCCTAATAGTGTGCCATATAATTAGACTGTTAAATGGCCTGTGTCCTTGAGACTGAATGTTGTTGAAGAGGGTGTCTTCAGCAGATGGGAAGTCTGCCCCTCACACTGCGGAGCACAAACTGCATTACTGTGAATGACACGCCTGTGAGCTGGATGCTGTCTGACTGATGGGTTGTATTCCCCTATCTGAAGTGTGCACCGTTCCTCAAGGAATATTGCTTTTGTCTCTTCCTCCTCTCTATTCCAGGACCGAACTTCAATGACTTATTATTTTAAGTCTGGTGAGAAAACAAGTTTTAAGACACCAACACTCTGCAATGCTGATTTTTCATGAAGGAGGGGACCAGTTCTGTTTTGGGTACTTTGTACTATTTCTCAAAGAGCCACTAGGATGTCCTACTTTGGAGGCTAATTAAGCCAGACATTACATAACCATCTACTCTGGGTTTAGGTTTCCTTAAATAAACTTTTGTGTGTTTGGTACTAATAAGGATTACTCAAAATAGCACGCTGGTAATAAAAGATTTTTTATAATGAGAATGAAATTTTATTACTTAGCGAGAATGAAAATGAATTAAACTTTATTACTTTTACTAAGATTGATAACAGCAGGTACATACACGTTAGTTGATAACTGTTAGGTGCCTTGCTGTATCGTTTTTAAAACAGTACAAGCTGTGCTACAGTTCTTAGCCACTTGGTGGTACACAACATAATTTTTACCTATAGCACAATATTATTTCCTCTTGTTTCATACGTAATTTCCTTGGTATGGGCAGGTTGAGAAGCTGCAGCTCGATAAAGTCGATTGTAACTTATAAAAAGATTGGAGTAAACTATTCGAATTGTTTTCTTAAATATATATATTATTTTTGAATATTTTAAGCCTGTGTGAGACGTTTACTTTCTGTACAAACACAATTTTATATAAAATAAATTAACCGTAAGGTGTCTTGCTGTATCTTTACCACAGTTCGATTTTTTCTATCAGTAAAGACAGTCCTACCGTTTTTTGCCACCAGGTGGCGCATAGTACACATTTTCTATTGATTGCACAATTTTCCCTCTTGTTTTTTTCATTCATTGAAATCGATAAAAGTCGATTGTAGCGTTATAATTTTTTGCTAAAATGTATTATTTCATTTTGGTTATTCTAAGCCTGTGCGAAACGTAAAGAACTTTACATTAAATTAACGAACCTTGTATCGTTTTTGTATAACTTAGAAACTGTGCTGCCGTTCGAAGCCACCAGATGGCGCAAGTATAATATTGTATACGTATAATTTTCATAGTAAGATTACTTATAAGAATTCGAAAAGTTAATATTTTTTCTAAAATATAGAATATTATTTCAACAAGTATTTACACCCTCTCTAGGTCTAGATACTATTCAGTCCCAACAGGCTACCTAGCTTTAATACGGCGCAAAGAAGGCACTGCTGAGATTGTGCATTCTACGGACTTTATAATCACCTCTAGGTGGCAGCAATGCCTGCTTTGTCAAGAAAAATACAGACTGTAGGGAAAAAGACCCAGTTTTAAATCGACTACATCTACGCTCGATTACAGTGCACTGGTCGAGCGGGAAGGAGGAAAGAAAGCAAAACTGGTTAGCAAGCCAGCTGATAAAATAACCCTAAATGCTGGAATCATGGACTGGTAATGTTGAAGATTTCAATACCGTAATGGTTCTGAATATCAATGCGTGTTATGTTGTTTTCTATCAAGCTGTGGTGTGACAATTACACATTCAAATCGATGCCTGTTAGCAAGCTAGCTGGGACCCATGTGGATAAAAGCTAGCAAGCAAACATTAGTGCAAAGGCCTTAATAGACAACTTTGCTCTCTTGTTGTATATTGTTGTCACATAGATAATTACCTAATGTTGTTTAAAATGTATTGAAATTGGTTTGTTTGCTAACTGCTCTTTAGTCTGAAGCGCTGTAATTAGTTTTGGTATTAGTTACTAACGTTAGCCGGTTAGCCTTGTATCATAAACAATGTGGCACGCCTGACTCCAGTTAACGTCAGCAAACTGATTTTACCACTGAACATACCAACTTGGTGACAGTTAATTATCCGGAAAGATCACACAGGTTCATTATGATGCCATGTCATTTCAACAAGTGAAACACTAGCTAGAATTAACTTGCCAGCGAGTTTCTGATTCTCAGAAGAGAAATGATACTCCATCTAATAGGGGCCAGAATGAGTTGCTGTCACCTGTCGTTCTGGACACGGAGGTGACGCGTACGGCACGGAGGTTGCGCCAGAAGAAAGTGGCTTGTATCCTTTAAAACATCAGGTGTACGTGGGTGTCATTTTATAAGTTATCAGGTGTCTGGAGATTTTATTCACCCAAATACTTGGCAATATCCCCCATGTTCAGTTGACTCCCGTGTTCATACCTTTATGTGTAATTCATTGTAACAGTGGGGTTGTTGGGAGTATTGTGCATTATATGGAAGGTGTGGACGTGATCCTTGACCAGCCTCCAGTCCCCCTCCTTCACGATGACACCCCCGGGGCCAACGCCACCCCCGCCCGGCCTCTGCTGCAGCACACTCCGGGATCGCTCTTCAGACAGACGTGTAGGTCCCTCTCTCTCTCCCCCTCCATCCAACTCCCTCTGTCTTCCTCTCTTCCTCTCTCTCTCCGTCCAACTCCCTCGGTCTTCCTCTCTTCCTCTCTCTCCCTTTCTCTACATCACTGCCAGAACTTGTTCATTCACACACGCAGTGTTTTCAGTTCAGTAGGTAATTGGCACAGTGTTGGTCAGCCCCCTTGGGCCCTGTGCTCCGTACGGCTTAACTGGGGGGCTCTTCTTCCCTCAGTCACCCCCCGGAGCGGCCTGAGGAACACCGACATGTCGGCCATCTTGGGGACCGGTGGCAGGTCGCCGCGCTACGTCCACACGCCCCGTCCCCTCGGACACTTCAGTCTGGTGAGCTGCCTTTCTGTCTGAGGTCGAAGGTCACAGGAGGGCTGCAGTCTGGGGTCAGTGTGGCTTGGGTCCCTGGCAGCTCTTTAGCAGAGGCTGATGAAATGTACTGTGAGGGCGTGTGTGTGCCTGATGGTGTCATCCTCAACTCTCCCCCTCTCAGGACGAAAGTGACTGGACCAACAGTCTGTACCCCTCCCCGCTGTCTGGCCTGGCGGACAGCAGCTCCATGGACGACCTGAACATGAGCTCTGTTATGCTGAAGGAGGACGACCCAGGAGAGGCCGGTCAGTGCAGTCTGCATGTGTTAGAATGCACACAGACACACACACACACACACACAGATGCATGATGTAAAGATCGTACAGTCGTACATTCACACACACACACACACACACACACACTGTGCTCAGTCACTCACTCATGCACACAATGTATACCAATGTGGTTAAATACATGCTCTCTACACATTTACAGTAGACAAATTCAGTCATCTAGTTTTAATACAAACAGGGTTAATGTTTAACATGCAGTCTGAACCAAAATGTGTGTGCGTGCGTGTGTGTCTGTTTGTCTGTCTGCGTGTGTCTCCATGTCTTTGCTGCAGCTGCGGTCAGCCTGTTCCCAGAGTTCCTGCAGTCTTACCTCAGACACTCCTCCAGTGCAGTGTTTGACTTGCTTGAGGAATACGAGGCCGTCTGCCAGGATAAGGTACTGTGCCACACCCATCCCAGCATGCACTGCACACGCTCGTTGTATACCAGTGCCTTGGCATGGGTTTCTTCCTGCCATGGTTTCTCTTCAGGTGTGTGGTGTTAAATGTAAGAGTCACACCTGTGTTTAAAGTGGCACATGAAACAAAGTTGTGTGTTGCTGGTAAGAGGCACATAGTTGTAAGCAGTATCTGTTTGGGGATATGCTGTTGATTTGCTGGTCCGTGCAGGTGGGGACACTACAGAGGCTGGTCCAGAGGTCCACCACTGGACAGCAGAAGTTTTCTAAGACCAGCAGTGTGAGGTGGCTTCTGCAGCAGGAGATGGTGACCTGGCGACTCGTGACCTCCCTCTACCGGCAAGTCTCTGTCTGTCTGCCTGTCTATCTGTCTATTTGTCTGGGCCTGCTTACACACATAAGCAGCCCACTCTAATTCTCCCTCACCTTCTCTTCAAATTAGATTACTTCATTATATATATATATATATATATATATATATATATATATATATATATATATATATATATATATATATATATATATAATATAGTCGTTATCTCAATAGGTTTTTATTTAGGAGACTTTATATGTGTAGTCTTGATACATGATGTGATAACAGTTCAGGATAAAATATTTGAGTTCCAAAAGCATGAAATCTTGGTCTTTCTGCAGGGACAGGATCCAGACTGCAATGGAGGATGACGTCATGATGGAAAAAGCAGTAAGTAGAACCTCCATCTGGTTCTTGCTATGGGCTGCACATTGCCATGGTGACTGGTATGGAAAATGTGCTGTTAGGGTCCTGATTGGCTGTCCAGCAAATTCACTCCTGCTTGTGTGTGTGTGTGTGTGTGTGCGCGTGGTGTGTGTATGTGCGCATGTGTGTGTGTAAGTGTCTAAGGTGACTCTGTTCTCTCTCAGTCTCTCAGTGACAGTGAGAAGGTGGTGGTGGAGCAGCTCTTTCAGAGGGACTCAGTGGTGCGGCAGAGTCAGGTAGGAGCACTTCCTGTCTACACTCCCACTTCCTGTGGGAGTATACTGTGTTAATGGTGGACTGAACCCCACACGTACAGATAGAGGGTGTCTCAATTGTTGTGTTAATTATCTTTAGGACTGACAGTAACTTCTTTATTGATGGAGGGTTCTGGGTGAAATGTATTGGTTATTGTTAGTGTCAGTGTCTGTATTGTGTGTATTGCTATGCTCTTATTGTCTCTTTTCTTCCCTCAGCTTGTGGTCGACTGGCTGGAGAGCATTGCCAAAGATGAAATAGGGGATTTTTCAGACAACATTGAGTTCCACTCCAAGTCAGTATGTTGGTAAGTGGTGTTTTTTTGCTTATAGTTCCATATGGTAATGGTGAAACTGAAGGTACCTGAGATTTGAGGTCTTACAGGGCCACCTAAACCGGTTTCAGATTTGAACTTGTGCCTGAACAGGTGTTTGGGTCCAAAAGTGCGATGTCCTGTTGTAGGGTCTTGATAGGTGGTGGTCAGCACAACCCCGTTGGATGCACAGACTGGTTCAGTTGTGCCTTCTTTTTAGGACAGGTCTGGTCCGCAGTTTTGGACCAGAGGCCGTAGACATATTTCAGTACAGCCAGATGTCACAACAGTGATGTGTGTGTGTGTGTGTGTGTGTGTGTGTGCAGGGAGAACACGCTGCACGCCCTGAAGCAGAGACGGGTAACCTCCAGTACTGGATTCAGCCGGCCCCTGGTCACTGAGCTGGTGAGAGACGCAGACAGACTGATGAATGTGTGGGCGGAGGGGACAGCCCGAGCTCAGTCTCCTGTACTGATTCAGAGTGGCCTGTCTGTGTCTGTGTCTGTGTGCGTGTGTGTGTATGTGTGTCTGTGTCTGTGTCTGTGTATGTGTGTGTGTGTGTGTGTGTGTGTGTATCTGTGTGTGTGTGTGTGTCTGTGTGTGTGTGTGTGTGTGTGTGCGTGTGTGTCTGTGTGTGTGTGTGTGTGTCTGTGTGTGTGTCTGTGTGTGTGTCTGTGTGTGTGTGTGTGTGTGTGCGTGTGTGTGTGTGTGTGTGCGTGTGTGTGTGCGTGTGTCTGTGTGTGTGTGTGTGTGTGTGTGTGTCTGTGTGTGTGTGTGTGTGTGTGTGTGTGTGTGTGTCTGTGTGTGTGTGTGTGTGTGTGTGTGTGTGTGTGCGTGTGCGTGTGTGTGTGCGTGTCTGTGTGTGCGTGTGTGTGTGCGTGTGCGTGTGTGTGTGTTTCTGTGTGTGTGTGTGTCTGTGTCTGTGTCTGTGTGTGTGTGTGTGTGTGTGTATCTGTGTGTGTGTGTGTGTGTGTGTGCGTGTGTGTGTGTGTGTGTGTGTGTGTGTGTGCAGGACCCTGATGCCCCAGTCAGGCAGAAGCGGCCGCTGGCAGACCTGGATCGGGAGGACGATGCTCGGCTGCTGAAGTACCTGTTCACCCTGGTGCGGGCGGGGATGATGGACGAGGTGCGGCCTGCGCTTACTCCCTGCTCCCTCATAACCTTTACAACGGGCCTGACCCGGGTGCTTAGCTGTTCAAGTCAACTCCACCATCCACCAATAGCTGAATTTTGGATAAAATTAGATAAAAAACAATTTTAGTTGCAGTGCACAAATCTCACACTGTAATTCCCCTTGTGTGTGTGTGTGTGCGTGTGCATGTGTGTGTGCGTATGTGTGTTTGTGTGTGTGTGTGTTACAGGCACAGCATCTGTGTAAGCGCAGTGGACAGGCCTGGAGGGCTGCCACTCTGGAGGGCTGGAAGCTCTACCATGACCCCAACAACAACGGAGGTGAGGTCACAGCTCAGCAGCCAATCAGATTCTCCCTGTCTGAAGATTTGCCTTCCTCCCTCGCTGAAAAGACGGCATGCCATCCCAAACACTTTCTTTTCTGTTAGTCAAAACGCAGCACGTCCTCTGCACCTCATTAAATTCTCAGAAAAGTGGCTCCAAGTCTAATTTGTAGTTTTTAGATAAGTCGCGCCTAATTGAGGCTGTAAATTGGAACGTTTTCAGGGAAAGACAGCATGAGTCGATGACAGTTTAATATTCAGCCCAGGCAGAGTGTTTAGTGGGCTGCTGGTCCTCCTAATCGCTGCCTTCCCTGGGGTGTGTTCACCTTATAGAGCTGTCCTAAGTGCCTTTAATGTTTATGCGGATGGATGAACTGCTGCCACTGTGTGTGTGTGTGTGTGTGTAGGTGTGGAGCTGCAGCCCGTGGAGGGGAACCCACAGCGTGGGCTGTGGAAGGTGTGCTGCTGGAGACTGGCAGAGGAGGTGAGTCAGAGCGCCGCCCTGCTGGTCACATTGATCACCACCCCCAGGGACCCCCTCCCCTCCCCACTGAGTACCACACTGAAGGGCGGTGGGGAGGAGTGAACTTCTGCGTGACTGCTGTGCTGGTCTTGTGTTCCAGGAGCAGTTCAACAGATACGAGCGGGCCATTTACGCTGCGCTGAGCGGGAACCTGAAGCAGGTACTGAGCGCCTCGTCATCAGCACTGCTGCGGGGCTGTCGCTATAGCCTGGGAATGAGGAGCTGAAAATGCAGCTGCTTACCGCCCCCCCACACCGTTTCAAATTATAATCTGAAATGAGTTACTCTGGATGAGAGTTTATGGATCCAGAAATGGTGAAATAAGCCATGGTGTGTGTGTGTGTGTGTGTGTGTGTGTGCACCTCTCCGCTGCTGCAGCTGCTGCCGGTGTGTGAGACGTGGGAGGACTCTGTGTGGGCGTACTTCCGGGTGATGGTGGACACGCTGGTGGAGCAGGAGCTGCGGTCCTCCGGCCTGGGGAGCGAGGAGCTGGAGGAGCTGCCGCGGGAGTACCTGGAGGCCAGGTGAGCCGCCGTCGCTACGGTTACCCACAAATACCTGTCCTCACCGGTGACCTTACGACCTCATCCCTGAGCTTACGACCTTATCCCTCACAATCATGGTGCTGACTTTACTGCTATTGCAGTCCTAAGTGCACTTGATTGTAATTCATTTGTGTATTTAAAGCAATTTGGCCAGATGTCCGGTCTTAGGAAACTACATTACCTTTAATCCTATTAGAAATGAATTTTTTATTCATTGTAATTGAGTCTCTCAACGCTTGATGCTTTATCCCTACATGTGTCCCAGACCCTCTGCCATTGCTGTAACTGGCTCACATGACTGGCCTTTCCCCTGTGAACTGGCCCCAGGCCCCAGGCGCTCATGGCCAGCTTTTTAACGTCTCATTTCCCTTTCAGCTGGACTTTGGAGAAGGTGTTTGATGAGCTTCTGGCTACAGAGTCGAAGGTGGGTGGGTCTCATATTGAAAAGTGGAAAATGAATACCAGCTCTGTCTGGTGTGGGTCTATCACTGACACCGGGCAGCACTGAGACTTAACTGAGGCAGCCTTGTAGAATGTGATTGTAAATGCTGATTGGTTTATTTTTGTCTCTCTGCAGAGGGTCCTGGAGGAGACGAAAGAGTATTACCACATCATTCAGAAGTTTGTCATTCAGGCGGATCTGGATGGTAAGAGAGACCCCCGATGTCTCTGCCAGGACAGCCGGTCTGTACTGTGTGCGTAATGAGACTGTAGTGATTGATGTGAATGTCACTCTTTGTGTCTGCAGGTCTCATCGGGGAGTTCAGTGATTGGCTGGGGGGAGCGGCTCTGCCTGCTCACCTGCTGCGCTTCATGACGCACCTGCTGCTCTTCTACCGCAGCCTGGGCATGCAGCTCAAGGTATTCACCAGCAACGGCCTCTACCTGCTCATAATCCCACACCTACTGCTCATAATCCAGCACCTCTACCTGCTCATAATCCCACACCTACTGCTCATAATCCCACACCTACTGCTCATAATCCAGCACCTCTACCTGCTCATAATCCCACACCTACTGCTCATAATCCCACACCTACTGCTCATAATCCAGCACCTCTACCTGCTCATAATCCCACACCTACTGCTCATAATCCAGCACCTCTACCTGCTCATAATCCCACACCTACAGCTCATAATCCAGCACCTGTACCTGCTCATAATCCAGCACCTCTACCTGCTCAAAATCCCACGCCTCTCCCTGCTTGGAATCCTACACTTTGTTCATAATCCCACACCTACTGCTCATAATTCCACACCTCTACCTACACATAATCTCACAATTAAATAAAGTACAAATTAAATAAAAATGTAATTAAATCCATATATGCCTCTTAACAGATGAACACTTTGTTACTTTATTCCAGGAGGAGGTGTCTGTGGATGTCCTGAAGGCTTACATACAGGTATGATGTGTTGTGGACCCTCCTTATCTGTGCATCCCGGTATAAATTTTGTATTGTAATGGATTTAACCTCCCCACTCCACTCCCAGCTGTTGATCAGTAAAGGGCACACCGACCTCATCGCCTTCTACGTCAGTCACCTGCCGCCGGACATGGCGGTGGCCGAGTACGCCCACTTCCTGGAGTCCGTGACGGAGACGGAGCAGCGCAAACGCTGCCTGGACCTGGCCAGGGAGGCAGGTGAGCGGGAGGAGGGGCCAGGGAGCGGGGGGAGTGGGGGGAGGGGCCAGGGAGGCAGGTGAGCGGGGGGAGGGGCCAGGGAGGCAGGTGAGCAGGGGGAGGGGCCAGGGAGGCAGGTGAGCGGGGGGAGGGGCCAGGGAGGCAGGTGAGCGGGGGGAGGGGCCAGGGAGGCAGGTGAGCGGGGGGAGGGGCCAGGGAGGCAGGTGAGCGGGGGGAGGGGCCAGGGAGGCAGGTGAGCGGGGGGAGGGGCCAGGGAGGCAGGTGAGCAGGGGGAGGGGCCAGGGAGGCAGGTGAGCAGGGGGAGGGGCCAGGGAGGGAGGGGAGGGACCAAAGGGGTGGGGGCAGTCAGCAGCTGGCAGACAGTGGGAAGAGTGATTTGGAGAAGGAGGTGCGTGTGCATTTTGATTGATTACATGTAATCACTGTATGTTGACGGCTGTCATCACAGCAGAGAGAGCAGAGGGGAATAAAAGTTGCTACACCCATAACAGAGGGGCTTCTGGGTGTTGGTGTCTTTGTGTTGATGTGCTTGCCATTGCCCCCTAGGGCTGGACGTGGCTGCTGTCACCAAGACAGTGGTGGAGAACATCCGTGAGAAGGACACCGAGGATTTTGCTCACCATGATACCTTGTTGGACATCACAACCACTGAGGTACCAATGAGCCACAGTGTGCTTAAGCATGTAACAGCCTAACACGTTCATACTCAAACACAAACACACACGTTCACACACTAACACACACCCCCATACATAAACACACTCATGCACACTCTCGCAGGCACACACACTTGACACTTGGCATTTAAGTGTGAGCTGCAGAAGTCAGGTGATTTCTCTAAGCGAGCTTGTGCCCCTCCCCTGTCCCCCGTTACCAGGGAGACCAGAGGAAGATTGACGTGATCGAGTGGCTGGTGTTTGACCCCTCGCAGCGAGCAGAGGCGCTGAAGCAGAGCAACGCCATCATGAGGAAGTTCCTGGGTGAGCGACGGCTCCTCGCGGTGTGCAATCACGGGCAGCAGGAAATGGGCCTCACTTCCTGTTTCCTGCCCAGTTTCCACTGTTGTGATGTCTGACCCTTAAAGGTGTACGATTGCAAATATGTGACTAGAATGTTCTAAACTGAACATTCTAATGCTGATGTAATAATCGCTACTGGTAACTGAAAGCGACGGAGTTCTAGACCAATGACTTAGAACTTTGAAAGAAAATTCCAAAAAACCTGTTCTTCAAAGGATTAATGTTTCACTTCCATTAGCATAGATGAGAGTTCTGCTTTCAATGAGTGGACCAACCTGTATAATTGATATATGACCTGGGTTGGCCAAATGTACTTCATACCGTAGTTAGCTTCCCTGGTTTCGAGTGTGACGTCCAGCTGTGACAGGCCAGGGCACTTTAAACTGCTCCAATGTTTCCCTCAGTGTCCAAAAAGCACGACGCTGCCAAGGCGGCCTTCGGCAAGGTTCCCGAGGACTCCATGCGAGAGATCTGCAGGCAGTGGGAGGAGCACAGCATGGACACGCCCCTGCCCGCTGAAGACGCCAACGCCATTCGCGAGCACCTCTGTATCCGTGCCTACCTGGTGAGAAGCCCCTCCTCGCTCCGGCCACCGATTGGCTGCAGCACCTGACTGGCGGTGTGCAGCAGAAAGGGGCGTGGCCACCATTCTGCTGCAGTCAAAAAGGAGTGGAAACCAGCATTCAGTTTATCATGGTCTGTTCTGCTGCTGTTGAAATTCTGTGGAATGTGATTGGGCAGGCCTTTTTTTTTTGCATATTTTTGCCCAGGAGAAATAGTGGAGATGGCATTGAATTTGCTGTATAAATGTAACGTTTCATTCATGTGTTGATTTAATGTTAACCCAAGGGAGAATGTGCAGATTCCCATTAGTCCCCACCGGAAGGTTCTGTCCCTCGCTCTCCCTGACTCTCCCCTTGTCCCTTCGGCCTCAGGAGGCCCACGAGGCCTTCAGTGATTGGTTCGGCCACATGAACTCCTCCCCGCAGAAGCCCAGCGTCCCCGCCCAGGCGGCCAAATTCACAGAGAAGGTGGCCCACAGGATGAAGGAGGAGGAGTACCAGGTTAGTGCTCGTGCCCTCCCGTAGGGCGGCGCCCGTTCACCCTGCTGCCTCTCTGTCCTGCCGTGCTGCGCTGCGCTGAGGGTCATTTGGGTGGGCCTCAGCTGTGCTCCTGTCCCCGCAGCTGGACTACGGCAGCTGGAAGGGCCGTCTGGAGGCCCTGACGGAGGACGTGAAGGAGCGCATCTACAACGTGCTGCTGTTCGTGGACGGAGGCTGGATGGTGGACGTGCGGGAGGTGAGGCGGACACACGCCCCCCTTGCCCCCACGTGGGGACTAGTGTCCGGGGGGGCCTCGTGTGCTCGTGATGTGACGTGAACGTGCGTTTTGTGTGTCTGTTTGCACACACGCCATGTGCACTAGATATTAATGTGAATCTGTGTACAGGTCTCTGTGCTCTTGGGAGCGTGTGTGTATTTGCGCACGTGCGTTACATGACTGTGTGTGTCCGTGCATGTGCGCGTGGGCTCGTTCGTTGGTGTCGCATGCGTCGTGAGAGCGTGCACGTGTGTATTTGCGTGCGGTCTTAACGAGCGCTCTCCGAAGGACGCGGAGGAGGACCCCGAGCGCTCCCACCAGATGGCGCTGTTGCGGCAGCTGTGCCTGCCCATGATGGCCTTCCTGCTGCAGTCTGTCCTGCACAGCACGAAGCAGCACCGCGAGAGCCTGCGTCTCGCTGACATCATCGCCTCCGAGCAGCACCGCCTCTACCAGGTACGCGGCCACGCCCCTCGCTGCTCTGTCCCCTCCCCCTCGCTGCTCTGTCCCCTCCCTCTAGCTGCTCTGTCCCCTCCCCCCAGCATGGGCACAGCCTGCCAGTGCAACACCCCCTATACAGGTACAGCCAAAGATGGTGGAGGAAGTGGCAAGATAGAAATGTCGGTTTGCAAGTCCACTTGGAACGGTGTCCGCACGTTGTCAGATTCTAGTTCTATTGGGAAATGGCTGCACGTGCATTGTTACTGGTCTTAATGTATGAATTTTGACATTGTTATCATTTGGAGCTGTCAAAAACCTACAAACCTGCTTCATGAATATGCTTGAGAAATCACTGTGTAAAATGGCGGCAGTGTAGTATAAAACAACACTCGCCTTTGTCTCTCCTACGCAGGTTTTCTCCAAGGAGGAGCTCAGCAAGTTCCTTCAGAAGCTGCGGGAGTCCTCTCTCCTCCTGCTGGACCAAGGCCTGGACCCGTTGGGCTATGAGATGCACCCGTAGACTACCCCCTTCCCCCTGACACAGACACCCCTCCTGGCACCAGGGATCTCTCTCATGGTGTTTAATATTTTTCTAACTGGCTTTGAAAATCTGTTTTTGTATTTAATAAAGGTTTCACTTTTGAATTGAATTTTTGATTGGCTTTGGCCATTAGTGAAGTTTCTACCAACTTATTGTTTCAGTGTTGGGGTGAAGTAATCCAGTCAACCTGGTGGGTCCTCAATTTGTATTTTTTGTGCAATACGATCTTTCCTGAGGACATTTGAAAACATTTTAGCCTCCATTTTATGACTAACTATGAGGGGTCCGTTATTGCGCTATTGAGAGTGAAGTGGCAGATTGAGTGGATTGTTGTGTAAGTGCACATCATGATGGTGCTGAGCGTGGAGTTGAATCGCTTTAAACTTATCAAATGAGGTGAAACTTATTCTGTGATAAATGTTAGGGGGGGAGAAACTGGTGATGTACCTTGCCAAAGGGATCTCAAACTCCAGTCCTGGATCGCTTCATTGTACAGATTTTGGAGATTCAAACAGCATATAATCCCATTCAATCATTATATGACCAGTTTATACCCGCTTATCCTGAGCAGGGCCGCGGGGGGGGGGGGGGGGGTGCTGGAGCCACACACACACCATTCACTCACACACTCACACCTATGGGCAATTTGGAGTGTCCAGTCAGCCTACCTGCAAGTCTTTGGACTGTGGGAGGAAACCGGAGTACCCGGAGGAAACCCACGTAGACACAGGGAGAACATTCAAACTCCACACAGAAAGGCCCCAAGCCGAGATTCATACCCACAACCTCCTTGCTGTGAGGCAACAGTGTTACCCACTGCACCACCGTGCCGTTCCTTTGAAATAATGACTCCAAAAGAAAAGGTGTAGCCATATCTAATAATTCTATTTCTGTAAATACAGAAGATTTATCTAATTAAGCTAGGGGTTGCAGTCCTGTGCCCAAGATTTCAAACAGCGATTTTCAGCAGATTGTGTAGTACTCCATTTAACCGCCGGTGGCCGCTGGAGAGCCGTGACGTGGCGACGCTCCGGACTGCTGTAGTTCGACCGCGGCGCATTTTATGTCGTCACCCAGTTCAGAAGGCGAGTTTTATACACTGAGCCAGTTGTAAATGAATTGCGGTTTAGTGCATTTTACGCGGCACCGTGTACACAGAATGTGGCGCATGTTTGGATACAGGTGTGGTCAAAAGATCACTGAGGACTAGTACATTATCAGATGCGAGGGGTTGTGGGGACATTTTTCTTTCAAACTGGGAAAACTGTTCACTACGAACTACCTACAAAAGACTGTGGCTACTCGGGGTTTGGCTAACCATGGCGAGTAGACTCTCCGGCCTTTTTGGGAACAGTCGCATCGCGGCAGGTCTGTTAGTGAACTTACTTTCGTCCATATGCATCGTCTTCATCAACAAATGGATTTACGTTCATTATGGCTTCCCGAACATGACACTGACGTTGATTCATTTCGTGGTGACATGGCTGGGACTTTATGTGTGCCAGAAAGTGGATATATTTTCTCCAAAGAGCCTGCAACCTACAAAAATAGTCTTGCTGGCTCTAAGCTTCTGTGGATTCGTCGTATTCACAAACCTTTCCCTTCAAAGTAACACCATCGGTACCTACCAACTTGCTAAAGCAATGACAACCCCTGTTATCATTGTCGTTCAAACGCTGTACTATAAGAAAACGTTTTCTACCAAGATAAAATTAACGGTGGTGAGTAAAACCCGACAGACCTGCGTTTTGACAGTTTGCACACAAACTAACTTTCACAGGAAAATGTCTGTGTCCAGTTTGTGTGTTTAACATACGTATTAAAATGCACTGTACAACATTAAATTCAGTTTAATTGTAACTTGCTTTCCATCTCAACTTATGAACTTAAAAAGATCAATTTAAGTTCAGTTTAGTTTTTACAGGTCCAAGCGTTCTCCCAAACAAGGTGGCCTTTGATAAGCTGTGTCTGAGCAGTGTTTTTATTTTTGTTTTACCATTTTCCTCTCTCTGATTGGTCAGTGAGTAATTTTGTCATCTTGGCTCTGCAGATCCCCATCACGTTGGGTGTGATACTCAACTCCTACTATGATGTGAGATTTAACCTGCTGGGAATGATCTTTGCAACTTTAGGGGTTCTTGTTACCTCCCTGTATCAGGTGGTAAGTAGAGCACACTGTCACAGGATGTGAAAATGTAACAGCCAATCAGAGGTGAACAACCTATTTCCTTTACAGCCGAAATCCTGCACTCGCACAGTGCGGTTAATGACCAACTTTATGGTCTTAACTCTCTCTCTCTCGAGCTTTGTGTCGTTCGTCTTTCCCTCACACCTTCCCCCTTTTTCTCATCCCTTTCTCTCTTGCAGTGGGTGGGCGCCAAGCAACATGAGCTGCAGGTGAACTCCATGCAGCTGCTGTACTACCAGGCCCCCATGTCGTCCGCCTTCCTGCTCACCCTGGTGCCGTTTTTCGAGCCCCTTTCAGGGGTCGGGGGCATTTTTGGGCCCTGGTCTTTGCCTGCACTGGTAAGAGCCCCGTGGCCTTGTCTTAGTCACAGGGTTGGCTCCCCCCCCCCTTCCCTCCGTGAGGTACAGCTCTCAGTAGCTCCCTAAGGCCTGTGCAATGGCTGTTCTGAGTGTTGTGAAGGGAGCACTGAGGCACAGTGGAGTACATTGCTTTGCCTGCAACAAGCCTTTCTGCTGTGGAACGAATGTTTTTGCACCCTTTTATTATTCTCTTCTCTGTACTGTGATTCACCTGAAAGTGAAACTGCTGGTGTGGTACTTTGATGCGACAGCAGGGTCTCATTAAGATGGGCCCAATCACAGAGGATGCCAATACTTGCGCAACCCTGCTTCTCTGCTCCTTGTACCAAACATATTGCTGTGTTATCAGACTTGGTTATCTGTTGAAGACTTGATTCCTTATTCTTACCCTTCACTTGTCTGACTACTTTTTTGAAACGTTGATAGTAATCTGTCTTTTGCAAAGGGAGATTGCTGAGAATGGGGGGAGAGAAAAAAACTTGTGCTAACTGAGCTGTTGCTTCCAGGCCATGGTGATGACATCTGGAGTCATTGCTTTCCTGGTGAACCTGTCCATCTACTGGATCATTGGAAACACTTCTGCAGTCACGTATCCTTCTGTTTTCACTGGTGCCAGTGAATGACCCCAGGGGTGTGTGGAAAATGCAGTTTAATATACAGTACATACTGTTTGACAGAACATAAAAACAGACATGCACAGATATCAGGATGTAGCATCGTGTTAAGAGTCACTGAGGAAGAGGATGGACCCTGGGGCCATACTGAATACCACATGCATCTGTTAATGAAACCCAGTTCTCACCCCCAAAAAAATCTTTAATTTAAAGAATCAGATTGTACTTTCTTAATTACGGGCCATTGCCTTGGAACGTCCTTGTGAATAATTCTTTAACATATCGCGTCACAGCTACAACATGTTTGGACATTTTAAGTTCTGCATCACCCTGCTGGGGGGCTACATCCTGTTCCAGGACCCCCTGTCCCTGCACCAGGGCGTGGGGATCCTCTGCACGCTGGCGGGAATCCTGGCCTACACCCACTTCAAGCTGGCCGAACAGGAGGAGGGCAAAAGCCGGCTCATCCAGAGACCCTGAGCCCTGAGTACCAAATGCAGGGAGACTGGTGATGCACACAGGCAAGCACAGGGTATCCAGGAAGCAAGAAACACATCGAGCTCAACACACACACATACATACACGCACACAAACACATACACATACACACAAACACTTGCATACACACACATACATACGTACACATGCAAACACATATACACACATACACACACGCACACACATACATATACATATACACACACACACACACACACACAGAAGACTGTACGCATGAAGGAAACTGAACAGGATTTTTCTTAAGCGAAACATAGGGCATTTAGGTTTTAGAGAGTAGTTTCCTGTAAACCTAGTAGCATTGCCCCATAAAATACGTGATTATCAAGGAATGTTTGCTGAGTTATTTGAGGTGGTGCAGTCATAAGAAGCAGCTGAGCAGGACTGTATTTGCTTTCGGTGCATTCCAGATGTTAAGTAAATTTTATTCCTTATTTAATGATGCTGTAACCCCCCCTCCCCCACCCACCCATACTCTGCGCTAAATACACATGTGTATATTTTATAAAATATATTTGTGAAATATATTTTTGGAATGTAGATTTTGCGTTGTATTTGAGTATTAATTATCCGGTGCCTGCGGAGTGGTAGAAAGCATTTTCATAGTGGTGGCAATGAGCAATGATTATACAGAGGGTCAAATATGGTGGCTTCCCAAATGAATGAGAACAAAAGGGAAGATTCGGGTTGGGCAGCTTGGCACGAAGGTGAGGCTTTCGCAGAATGCCTGTGAACCAAACCACTCCTGTCCTTCCGGACCTGAATATCTGCATGTGTAGCTTCCTATTGTGCAACTTGGCCTCACTGCCAAGGTTCAGCAACGAGTGGAATTCTTAATATTCCACCTGAAATGCCACACAAGGCTACGGTATGAGAATCCAGGCCGTTGGTTAACTTTTTTCCGGTGGCTGCATACTTGTGGACCCCCCCACCCCCCATCCCCCACCCCAAACTCCCTGTGCTTGGTATTGTGCATTCCTGGGTTCTGTGGTATTAAAACTTCACTTCAGTGTATACATTTCTCTACCCAGCATTTCTATTTTTCCTTCCTTTGAAGGAGGAATATGCCCTGGCAAGTGCCATTTAAAAGCAGTGGGAATGAAAGTGTGTGGGGTGGGGGTGGGGGATCAGGAGGAAGGGCGCTCAGGCCTCAGGTGATTGGCTGTTTAAAATTGGCAGTGACGCCCCGTGGCCCACGCTCAGGAGCCCCTGTGCTGAGGAACGCTGTGGTTTGGGGATACAGGTGGCCCTGTGTGTGCTCGTGGGTCCACAGGGAGCCAGCGTTTCCATTACTGCTCTCGCACTTAGACAAACGGCCCTCTTATGTACACAGCCTCATGGCCATATACACTGCTTAAGTAAGCAAGGTTCAGCTGTGTTTTTATTTTATTTAGGTTTTATGCATACGTTATAATGTTGACCTTACTAGATTAAACTGACTGGCTGATTTTTGTTTTTAAAAGGAAAGGGTCCACAGCTGAGAAAGTGCCGTGTTGGGTTGATCAGCCAGCTTGGCTGAATTTTAACCAAAAAGGAAATTAGAAATTTAGGAAAATATAAATATCCCTCAATTGTTTAAATTTGTTTGCCTTTGTACTCTGCTCTAGGTGTGCACTGGCTGTCACTAACCGTACCAGAAAGTCACGTGGCTGGTGTCTATACTGTCTGTGCCTTACCATTCCTCACCCCCCCCCCCCCCTCAGAAAATCTCATCACCATATCCTTCAAGTGTCTGTGATGGCTTATCATTCCCAAAGAGCAATTACTGTCTTTAGAACAATTGCGTCTCCTGCAGATTTAATCTCTGCAAAACAATGGTAGTTCATACACCACAGACTTAATTAAATTACGTTATGAAACAGAATCAATTACATTTTCTGTTTGCTACCCTTTGTGAGAAGACTTATTTTGTATATATCTTTATTCTCATAGTTAGAGCTTAATATTTTGTGTGTTTTGGTAACATTCGTTTATTCAAAAGCAGCTCATAATCACCATGGCAACTGAACCAATTTCACATGTCCAAACATGTTGAAGCTTAAAAAATACAAAAAAGAACATGGTGTTCCTCTAAAAAAAAAAAAAACACCCTGACTCATCCCCCAATGCTGAGTCATTTTTACTCCGCATAGAGCATGCTAAAAAGCCAAATATGAATATTGGTGAGAAGTGATGGTACTTTTCATTGGGTGAATTTAAAATAGTAATTGTTGTTTATTTGGAACAGTCATATTTGGAACACATAACCTTTTAAAAAAATAAAGTGGCAAGTATTGCTAGCAGTGCAGGAAAAGTCCTAGCTTCTAAGGGGTGGATTAAGTTGAAAACAATTGTGTGACTTGTTTTCACCTTTATGTGAAAGGGTAAAGTGTACGTATGTGAATTCTCTCTTGCTTCCTGAACTTTTGTAAAGGGTGAGAAGCAGTATATATATAAAAAAATAATTTAAAAGTTTGGTGCCAGTCTGCAAAGCCAGTCTGATCTCTGGAGCACAAACAGGCTGTTATCTCAGACGAACTGGGACACTCATTTCGCAGTAACCATGTGAAACTCATAATGCTACAGTGAATGTGGATCAAACATTATGATCTACTTCATATAATTGCAAACCAGTACGATGATGACCTTTACCAGGGGAAAAACAAAAATCCAACCAGTGTCAATGAGTGACATGAGTAAACTGCATAATGCTGAAGACCAAAGTAATGTTGCCCACCTGTTACTAACACAGATCATTTGCTGGCTATTGCTTTGGTTAGGATATTATGGAGTACCTATTATTGATGTAACCTGTATTATTATTTCACGTACCTAGTACGTGAAAACACTGATTAAGACATTTGAATTTAAAGATTCCTGTTGATCGTTCTGGCAACATTTGTGAATACTCGGATCATTTAGACGTACTTTCTAATAACAGAATCCATTGTTCATTGCCACTTGAGTAAATTACAATAAAGTTACGCGACTTTCACGTCACGTACCGCAATGTACTCGACCGTTGGAATTTAAATTATCTCGAGAACAACCACCAGGGGCGACAAAGTCTCAGCACTGCAAGTAAATTAAGATGTGTTCTGATGCGTTCGGAGTAGAAATGGATAATTTACAAATATAGTTTTGCTTTAAAATGAAATGTTCCTTTTCAGTTACCAAGTATAACTTTGCCTGCATATCGGAGTAATTGGTTAATCTCTGTTGGGTTTTCATAAAGGCTAACTGGCCAAGCATTTTTCTGAAAGGCCTATTAGCTAACGTGAAGCCTCGGATTTTCCCTACACCTGGCTCTGGAATAAATTCGGAGACGCAAGAAGGTAATTTAAAAGCACAGAACAAGTTACCAACGTAAACACCGGGGGACTTGTGCATGGTTTTAGGTCATTTTATTACACAGTCCCAGCAGTGACCGTTAATTTATGAATTTTATGTTAGCTAAGTAGCTGTGAACACTCGCGGCGTTAAGCATAGCGGGCTAACATAGCTAACGATCTTCGAATATAGCCAACCAACCTACTTTTAGCCAACTGTTAGCAGGTGCTAGGTGCCGTAGTACCCTACGAACTGTGTTTTGTTTATTAACGTTAGCTAGCTAGTATGTGCGTTACGTTACAAATATAGTCTATCTGCGCGGAATCGTTTACTAGCTAGCTTTCTAGTCAGCCAAAACTAAAAATGTGTTTGTCGTCACAAAAAGTTCGTTAGTCCATCTAGGTCAAAGGTGATAGCTAACTACAGCAAACATACTGATTTTTAAAAGATAGCTGGCAAGTACCTGATTAGAAAAGATAGAAATGTTGCGCGAACCAACTGGTCAGATACTTCACATGTCAAATTGCACACAGTTCTTTGTTTTTTGAAGCCGTGCCGTGACGCGCCTCGCTTGACAGTCAGACCTGTTATTATGAAAAGCTACGCGGCGCTGCACTGTGTGTAGCGTGGAGAAGTTGGACATGCCCGGGCATATCCGCCACATGAACAGTGAGTGTGTCGCCGCGTCTCCGCCGCTAGGTGAGTCAGCTCCCAGTACGAGAGTCATGCTTCGACATGTCAATCGTCTAGTCCCGTGCCCTCCACGCCCAATCGCAGTAACAGCCAGAGCGAATCTAGCCCTGACATGTCTCTCCATGCCTATTTAAATCCGGTGGCGTCAGAGTGGTTTCCTATTGCGCGCAGACGAGCTCTAGCACTTTATGTACAGCTAAAGACTTTATAGATGTGTATATAATATATCACTATTTATTAAGGTAAGTTTTGCTTTGCCAGAATTTCTTACGGACGCCTTCTAATTCTGATGCTGTATATGAAGTCCTAAATTTTGTTTTCTCTCCATGGATACAGGTAACAGAATGGCGATGGATAACAGTTTGAGCAGTTCCCAAATGAACGCTGTGGACAGTGAGAAACTAGTAAGTGCTTCTCGTTTGTGTTATTGAATACGAGCAGCTGCATTGAAAGATATTAATGGTTGTGAATGTGTGTCTGCAGGTAAGACCCAAAGTGGAACTGCAGACTCTGTTGCAGCATGCTGGTGCCAGCAAGGACATTTTCACCCTGAAGGAGGTAAGACATCACCTGACAGCAGGGTAGTATCTGCTGTTACTATAGAGACAGATTAACTTTAAGTTAAAAAAATCATTGGCTTTGGTAAGTGGCATTCAGGACGTGTGTACCAGTACTGAGGACAGACTCTTCAGTTTCATTCTTATGTATGAGTCGTTGTCTTGTTTAACTTGAATACTTGAATTTTTAAAATATCCTCAGCTATCTCATTGGCATGTGTGGGATCAGAATAGTCTTCATGTGATTTGTGTATGTTGTAGATTGTAAGACAGTGCTGTAATCCTTGTCATTTACCCTTGGATGGATTGTGGGAGATGTTAAAAATAATGCAACCTCTCAGGTTTCAGCTACACAGCCTTGGGCAGCTTGTTTATCTAATGGGATTAAGATTTTTTCTTAGACGCATCCTAAAATAAGGTTAAAATGAGAGGCTTTGTTCCGTATTAAATTGCTCTGAGATTGGGATCTATAGACGTCATGCTGGGTAGTACTGGAGTTGTAATCAGATATTCAGGGGCAGTGATGGGTTTTGTAGAATAAGTAGGATCCCTGTTGCACTTAGGCATGTTTTAGAGTACCACAAGGAAGAGTCTTTTGACAGAGAGGAAATGTGAGTCATCCACACCACATAGCTGTTAGTAATGTGTGTGCAGTCTCCATGACTCGCACTTTCAATTGCTGTTGTTCCACTGTTTGAACAGCGGGTTCTATGCATTTGCACTTGTACCCATTCTTTAGTTGTTTTTAAACCCATTGCTTAGAGACCTATGTCTGGACTCGGTAAGCACTTGGGCAGAACTGGTTGGTCTGATGGACACCCACAGCTGCCTCTGATCAGCTGACTTCATTGATTTTCCCTTTTAAAGAGCTTTTTGTGTGCTCTGCATTTTAGGTCATGTTTTACCTGGGGCAGTACATCATGAGCAAGCAGCTCTATGACAAGAAGCAGCAGCACATCGTCCACTGTGCCAACGACGCCCTGGGAGCTGTGCTGGGGGTGGACAGCTTCTCCGTCAAAGAGCCTCGGTGCGTTTTCTGCGCCGCGCTGTGTGAAGTAGCCCTTGACTGGGAGGCAGCTGTTCCCACACACCCCTGGGAGGGCAGACAGGTGGCTGAGAGCAGAACAGCTGGGCCTGTCAGCAGCTGCCTGGCCCTCTGACAAACAAAAAAAATAAAATCTGCATGGATTGCCTAGATGATGATGACCATGATGATGATGATGATGATATCAGGTCAATAATATTAATAATAATAATAATAATAATAATAATGAGTAATATTACTTGCACTCCTGGGTGCTTCAAAGTGGAATCAGAATCATGTGGCAGAAACTGAAACTATCTTGGTGTCTAACATTAGCAAAATGTTTCTTTCAGAATCCTGTATGCTATGATCTCCAAAAACTTGACTGCTGTCAAAAACCAAGGTATTTAATGTGGTTCAGATCTTTATCTCCAGCCTCAATATATGTTTCTTCAGAGGTGATATTAGATAAGATTGTTCCAGATGAATGATACAGTTATTTTACAACTTTTTTTCCTTTGTTTCCATTCAATATTGTGTTGTGTGTATTGGCTAATTAGCTGAATAAGAAGCGATTGCATTGAAAGTTGGTTGTTTTGAACAAGATGCTAAAAGTATGATTTGCGATTTTGTTTTAATTTACTTATTGGCTTTCTTACAGATTCCCAGTCCGCTTTTACAGAACCCAGGAGTCAGAGTGAGCCTGATCGAGGGCCTGAGGTAAAGAGCCACATTATAAATGTTATTATCTGGATATTTGTGCCAATATTACTTATAATGTGTGTATTATCTGTATCAGTGGTATCACCTACTGTCCAGTCTAAGATCACTTGACTGTAGGGCTGTCAACTATTCAGTTCACGGAAATTAAAATCTTTGCTATCTAAATCTAACTGCCTCTATTGAGTTTGTCTTGATTTATATAAGTGCTGGCGTTTCTTGTTTACCTTTCTGACTACTCTTCTCTGTTGCCAGGAAACGGACTTGGACTCACACTCTTCTACCTCAGGACGGAGAAGGAGGAGGTGCAGTGACCCTGGTGAGAGAGCCTGCTTCACTGCCTGATCTCCCACCCCTCCCCATGGCTGCGCTTACTCCACTGCTCCAGCTCAGATTATGCTCCTGTACTATGGCTGGGCCTTCCTGCCGAGCAGAGGTGTCATTTCTGTTCTGCTGTGGCAGCCGGTGAATGCATTGTGGGCCCTGACACATTAGAGAGAGAGTTTCATTGCTTGCGGGCGCAAGTGCAGCGGTGCAAGTACATTGGTGAAGTCTAGTACTGTTGTGCAGTCCGTCCCTGAATGTAGTAAAGTGACTGAACGCTGTGCTTATTTGGACACACTGACAGTGTTTACCGCTTCCTTATCAAGCGCGGTTGTCCTGCAAAACCCAAGTAGTGAAGGATACCGAGACGAAAACTTGCCAGACCTCAAAAGGGTAGTGTCTGAAAACTGAACCCGTTAGCCCGAGGAGCACTTTGGTCTGGTGGGAGCGCAGAATGTGTTCAGATGACCGCTTTGCATAATGACTTCCTTCACTGAGCAAACATCCACACAAAGAGGACTTGTTTATTGAACAAACGCCGAATACAGCAGCGCAACATCGCAGAGTATTGGCATCCGCTGCGTAAACACCAGGAATAGAATTTTGCTTGCGGCTGTAATAGTTCCGAACTTGCAGCGCAACTACGGCCCGAAACTGAGACCCCTTCAAGTTTGAATGTAATAAAACTGGGAAATACCTACAGTACACAGTTAAACACGAAGGAGGGTTACTTTTTTTAATCTAGTTTGGAGATGGGGAGAGTGTAAATATTAAGTTGGGGGTGGTGTTTTTAAAGTAGTGTACGTGCTGCTGTATCAGTGTGGTGAGAGCCGTGTCCCCTCTCCTCCAGCTGGCTGCTCCACAGAGGAGGACGCGAGCGAGCGCAGGAAGAGGCACAAGTCGGACAGCTTCTCCCTGACCTTCGACGACAGCCTGTCCTGGTGTGTGATCGGGGGGCTGAGGCGGGACCGGGGCAGCAGCGAGTCTTCGGACTCGAGGAGCGATGCTGTAAGTGTCTGCTTACATCACTCCCCACACGTTATGCATTACCATGCCCTACATTAAGCCTTAAGCCCTGTGTAAAGGCTTTTTGCCACATTTTACAGTTTATTTATTTATTTTAGACCGCCTTGTGTAATTCCCTCAGCCCAGAGGTGTTTTTTGCTTAGTAATATTAATGCTTAATGGTATCGCCCTCGGAAAGTAGGTGTCAGCAAAAGTGACTTGTTTCACATGCTGATATACTGCGGTGGTATTGTGTCAGTCAGCGCTTTCCTGTGCTGGAGGCCTGGTCCTCCCTCCCTCAGCAGCGCTTTAACCGCTGTCTCTCTCTCTCTCTCTCTCTCTCTCTCTCTCTCCTCCACAGGAAGTAGGTGTTTCTGGTTGCGAGGACTCAGACGAGAGCCTGAGTCAGGACTCTGACTGTGACAACTTCAGTGTGGAGTTTGAGGTGGAGTCCATCGACTCGGACGACTACAGCGAGCATGACGAGGCGTCGGTGGCGTCGGGCGAGGAACAGGTCTCCTTTTCAGCGTTCTGGTGTGGAAAGAGTGCTGCCCCTGCTGCAGGCTTCAGCCCGATCTCACTGCCCCTCTCTCCCCCACAGTTGTACGAGGTCACCATCTTTGAGGCGGAGGATGAAGACTCCTTTGACGAAGACACGGAGATCTCAGAAGCAGTAAGCCAAAGCTTTTTTTTTTTGGTGGATTGTTGTCCTTTTCAGTTTTCAAAATATGTGTTAGTACCCCCTGTTCAGGACCCCAGATGTTGCTGTTCTAGCATTATATTTTCAGAGTATTGTGTGTGTAATAGGGACTCTAGACTGATGTGTTGTACTATGTAAGGTAGACCAATGGTGTAGTATAGAGGTGTTGAGCAGGTGATGTGTGTTGTAGCAGTAATGCAGCGTGTGCATGTTGTGTATCAGGACTACTGGAAATGCTCCAAATGTGAGGAGCTGAACCCCCCTCTCCCGCGTCACTGCAACCGCTGCTGGACCCTGCGGCAGGACTGGCTCCCGGAGACAAGCCCCAAAGCCCTGCCCCCGAAACCCCCCACCACTGGCGGCGACGCCGAGGAGGGGCTGGACGTCCCGGACGGTAAGCGGGCCCGCTCCCCGCCGGCCGCCGGCGAGCACAAGGAGGACTCGGCGTGCGAGTCCCAGGAGCCCAGCTCCCAGCCCTCCACCTCGGGGGTCAGCAGCGCCCCCTCCAGCCAGGACGAGGTCCCCGAGCTGGAGCGCTTCAACAGCCTGGAGGCCTGCCTCCCCGCCAGCTGCCTGGAGCCCTGCGTCATCTGCCAGAGCCGGCCCAAGAACGGCTGCATCGTGCACGGCCGCACCGGCCACCTCATGGCCTGCTACACCTGCGCCAAGAAGCTCAAGAACCGCAACAAACTCTGCCCCGTCTGCCGGGAGCCCATACAGTCCGTGGTGCTCACCTACCTGAGCTAAGCTTTCCCCTCCCAACATGAAGACACTCTCCGACATGGAGCGCATGTGCTCACAGTTCCTTCAGTTCAGTTCACCTGTTGTTTTTCTATGGACACAATAAAAAAAAAAGAGTTTAATTGTATTTAACAAACGAGGTATCTCTGTTCCCATATGCTAGAGAGTGCAAATGCTCCATCTTTTAGACAGGTCATATATTTTGTAGGGCACAATGTGGTTGTGGACCAATAGTTATGTTGGTTGCCAGCAATATTGCCTGTCTTGCGTGTATTTAGTTTGTATTTTAGAGTTGAATTCTTGTAATACCTAATACTTAACCTTTTGAGTGCAATACATACTTTAAATTCAAATGCTTAACCTCTATCCTTGAACATCCTACTAAAAATATTGAAGATAAATGTTTTTCATTAGAAGTTGAAGGGATTTTTGTTCAGGACAGTGCCACATTCCCCAAAGTAAAGGGCAATGATGTTTTAGCATTAAGACAAAAAGGGCTAAGAACTGTACGTCTGTACATGCCAGAGCACTCACCTTTTTGCGTAGTCACTGATTATAATTATTATTTATTTATTATTTGTGTAGTTTTCCTTGACTCACAGTACAGCTAGAATGATCAAAAGGTAGCCGTTCTCACAGGGTTAATAATGCCCTTCTCCGGCTGCTGCAGCTGATGGCGGCTTGACATCGGCCTTTGTTGTGTTGGGCGCTCGCAGAATGGCGCGTTACCAGGGACCTCGTTATTAAAACTCAGGAAACATGCCCCAACCTGTCTGCCCCCGAGACCACCTGACTGCAGTCTGGCTCCCTCACATCCCCAAACCCCCTTAAGCTGCTTGCACTGTTCCTCTTCCTGGAGCTCGGAACTCTGTATGACCAAGAGGCCAAGGTTTACTTTTCTTTCTGTTAGGGAGATGAAGGATAGAAGCTTTACTTTCTCTTAAAAAGATAGAAACAGAAAGAAAAACATTGAATGTGATGTGGTTTCATTTTTGCTCTATTTGATTGTCTGGGGTACTGTGGCATTTTCTCTTTTTAAGAGTTGTTTGCAGTGGTGTGGTTAATTTTGGGATACTCTCTCGTGAGGGCGGAGTTGTATCTGTCTTTTGTGTAAGCACATGTTTTCAGTGTCCAAGGTAACTAGCTCATCTCTGCCTATACAACTCGTGTTGCAGCTTCAGAAGCTACGGGCGCAGCTCAATAACTTACGTACAGCCCTGTCTTTAGAGATAGCAAGGGTGTTTGAATAACTGGGTAACATGGAAAATGTATAATTCATTACCTATCGGGTACTACTTGGCCTGCATTCACATGCTAATGTTAAAGTCGTCGTGTTGGCGATACAGAATCCAGGAAGTGCTGCATGAGCACAATAGAAAAATGTTGCTACGTTGCTTTGAGCACCCTCACCTGGTCACATGGCATGAACAACAAAATGTCCTGCCCGTTTGCCTTTGTCCACTGTTTTCATTGTGAATTTGAGAGAAGCCCATAATGACCATCTTCTTATGGGAGGCGGCATGTTAATTTTGTTCATGCTTGGCAAGAAGCAACTGTGCTGTTTGTGTGAATGCAGCCTTAGACAGGATTAACTACAGCAGTGGTTCCCGACCTCAGTCCTGGTGTACCCCTGTGTATGCTGGGTTTCGTTCCCACCACAATTACAATACCAGAATTTTAACAAATTGTTCATTTTTCTTAATTAGGTGCTTATGTTTAGAGAGATTATTAACCCACTTAAGCCACATCATGTCAAAAATAGCCATAAACAATAAAGTTACCATGTTCATATTGTGCTTATTGTGCTTTATTGCAAACAATTACATAGAAGAGGTAACAAACTTTTTGGACCAATTGAAAGAATGAGATTAATCAATAGACCCTTGAACATGTAGCGGAACGCTTAATTTCCTGAAATTTATTGACACAATGCAGGTTCAGCTCGTTATCATTTGCTTTGTCTTTGAACTCTTCATTATCTTCCAGATGGTTAGTTTTAGTGGCCAGGTGTCCACACTTTGACCATTTAGAAGCCTTTTGACACACCTCAGCCTTTAATTTGATCCATTAAAAATAATTTACCTTTTAATGTAAGTGTTTGCAATAAGCACAATAAGCACAGTGTGAACGTGGGAATTAGGCAAGTCCACTCTTTATCTTATTTATGTAATATATTTATTATCTGCGCTTTCCGGCCAATTTTTCTAGCTTAACTAGTCCTACAGTTTTTGCACTACATTCAAAATTTTTACACCAAAATGACCAGCTAGCAAGTTTTTGTGAGCAATTTTTATGGTCACTCCATAGAGCAGTGGTTTCCAACCCTGGTCCTGGAGAGCTACAGGGTCTGCTGGTTTTTGTTTTCACCTTTAAATCAGCACCCAATTGAGACCCAAGACACCATGTAAGTTGAGTTAACTGTAATCAACTGCTCTAATTGATTCATGAAGTGCAGAGTCACTATGAAAACCAGCAGACCCTGTTAGCTCTCCAGGACCAGGGTTGGAGACCACTGCCATAGAGGGTCACTCATGGACGTTTATTGGGACATTATTAGGATGCATGCACCAGGTGGTCACTCACTCACTCATGGATGTTTAGTAGGACGCACTTCCAGTGGCATGAGATTTTTAAGCACATCTTTATCGCCTAACGTTACTTTAGCTAACCCTAACATGTTAGCGTATCGCCTACTTTAGTTAATCTAGTTAGCGCGTACGGATACTATCCTGCACGCATGAGTAGGAGCTACGGACACACAGCTACAACCCGCGTACGGATGCTATCCTGCAAGCATGAGTAGGAGCTAATGACACACAGCTACAACCACCGATACAGATGTATGGACAAACGGACGCTACAACCACCGATACAGATGTATGAACACACAGAGGACAACAAATAACATTACAGAGGTGAGGACATGCCATAGCTAGCTAGCTATATAGTTAGCCAAGTTTTACTCATGACACTTTTAGGATATGACTAATCCCTGGAACATAATCACTACTTACTGATCCCCGGCTGTATATGTAACGCCACGGTGCGCCGTGGGTCTGGATGTTTTCGTGCTTCTTCTGAGCTATGCGCCCTCATTGAAATGCATTGAGGCTTGAGGACAGTGCCAGTTAGAATTTGAAGCAAGCCCACAATTCCTTCAGGAATTGTAACCTTTCTAGTTCTTCATGGAATGTTTAGCTATTTCTGACATAATGTGGTTGAAGAGAGTAAATAATTCCTCTAAACACAAAAAGCACCTAATTAAGAAAAATGTACAACTTGTTATAATTCTGGAATTGCATTTGTGGTTGGAAAGAAAACCAGCATACACAGGGGTGCTCCAGGACTGAGATTGGGACCCACTGAACTACAGGATAGCTGTGACATGTAGGGAATGTTTACACAGATTGTAGGCTGCATGTTCATATTGGTGAATTCTGCAAAGTGAATTCTTCAGATGCCTTACTGATGACTTTTGTGAATGAGATGTGTAAAAAAAAAAATTATATTTTGTATTTAAATTCAGACGTTGCTGATTTTTTTGCATCTCAGCAGTTTTTCAGTTATGTCTTGTATTGATCTGTGTATGTACAGTCATTGTACGTTTGTAATTTAATTTGCCTTTGTGGTGGCCTGATTCGGTCAGTGAAAATATTTCACATCAAATAATAATCAAAGGCTTTTGTTCTGCATTGATTTAACCTTACAATGTTTGTAACATTAAGGCTCCTCTGTGTTCTTGTAGTGTGCCTATTTATGTTTAAGATATATATGTATATATTATTTGTTTACTTGTATCTATGTATTGTATATTTATGGTTCTCAGTTATGTTTCTTCAGCACACATTAACATGCAGTGTCTATAGTTCCCTAAAATGATTCAAACACAATATTTTCAAACCCTTTTGAAGTTACTCATTGCAGTAACAGTTGTAAACCATTTTCGTTGCCTAATATTATGGCCGGTCAAGATTTTCTCTCTGCATTCAAGAATTTATGTTCCAAGTGGAATTCCAGAATGTTTCATTTGTCAAAACTAGCACATTTAGTAGTAGCTGATGATATAGGGATATTTGTTCTTTGTCTTAATGGAACTGGACAAGTCACTTCTGAAAGGTACAGGTTTTCACCAATACATTCACCTGCTGTAAATGGCATACAGTATGCTGCTGGTGAACATGTAAATTTCTAGTCTTACTTTGGAAGACATGTTTATATACTACTGTATGGAACACAACAAGACCCCCTATCTACAATTTGTTTGGAATGTTCCATTTTTCTTAGTCGTAATTTCTCTTTTTGGTCATGTTTTCTTTTCTGTTTCGTCATGTCTGGTTTTGGACTTGGAAATAAAGTGCCATTTTATTGTTGCTACAAGTAAGCTGTCTTGCAATGTTTGTGTATTGCCAAGTGCCAGGTCTGTTGCATAATTGTAAGTAGCCTAGAAGCAAGAGTTCAGCTTCTTTATTGCTATGGCTAGATGGTCATCTCTCCCCTTTGGTTATGCAAAGTCATGTGATTGTTGGTCCTCCTTTATCATTTTGCTGCTTTTATTTGTTTGATTTTGAGTTACCACTAGAGGGTGTATTGCACTTTGCTATGTTTGTTGATGCTGACAGAACTTATGTGAATTTGCTTTCTGGTCATTCTGGGTTTTTTGTTTTTTGTTGTTGTTGTCATATTTAGTAGGATTCTCTGTTCGTGATCAATATCTGTGTGAAAAGTCTTGGTAAGTCTCTGAGTTTAGAAACTTGCATTCCAGGGTAGATAAATATGAATGGATATCACATTATCCCGTCTTTTGAACACAGACTTCCTCATTAGGTAAGTTATATTCTGGAAGTTCTCATTTTCTATCCCTATTGAAGCAGGCTGTTCTGACATGGCTGTGGATTTTTTTCCAGGACACAAGGGCCTGTACTTCCCTTTGCTGTTGGAAAGGCATTAAAACACATTTTATCTGCAAGTCCTGGGTGCCGGCAAGACTGCTGCTCTACTACAATGGCCACCAAGGGGCGCCAAAGGGCAGAAGCGTAAGTCTGTGTAACACAGTTGTGATACAAGGCGTTTCTGTGGTGTTTTCTTACCCACCTACTCATTCTGTGACTGGCATATGAAGCACATCAGATACCTGCCGACCAGCCTACTCCAGTTGTTCTTTCACAGTCCTCACCTTGCAGATTATTTATAATAACCTTAATTATTTAATTGGCCTTCTAACATTTGTGTTTCCTTGAACTGAGGTGTACATCCTTCTACCCGGCCTTGTGTAGTAATGGTGGAGAAAGACACAAACATCTTGGGTGTGATTATTTTATTCTTGTATTAAGAATAAACAAACAAACTGGAATCTTGTCAAGGCAAGGCATGGCATGGCATGATGGTAGGAGAGTACACAGCCGAGACAAGATTTAGGCCATCCTGTGGCAAGATGCGTGTATTGGGGAGTTGCAGTTCAGATCTTGGCCTTCTACAATGCAAATCCACAACACCGGGGAGGAATGGTAAAAGTGTGAGAACCTCCATATCTGTCTTCTATGAATGCAGCAGACTGTTCTACAGTGCTACATTGTGATATGTACGGGATCATGTATGAATTAATTTGTCCTTTTAAATGAAAAGAAAACCAGGTCAAACGTACCTACTGAAAATTTAATGAGCCTCTTGCTTTAGGCCAGTAGTGCCCAATCATGTGCCATGGAGGGTCGGGAGTAGCCTATGCAGGTTTTCGTTCCATCTAATCAGTTCACGAGTTGGTTCCCTCCCCTCTAGTTGAAGGTGTCTTAATTAGTGAAATCAGCAGGGGTAGCTATTGGTTGGAGTGAAAGCCTGTACGCTCTGGACCCTCCATGGCATATGATTGGGCCACCACTGCTTTAGGGCCCTTGATTCGGTTTGTGACAAGTGCACGGCCAATGTCCACCTGAACTGAGGAATCTCATCTGCCTTCCAGATTGTGGAGCTCAAACCACTTCTTCCTCTATTCCCCCAGTGCCTGAAAGAGCACTCATCAGAGATCAGTGGAGTTTGGGAGGGGGTGAGTACAGGCCTTGTGTGGGATAGGCATCTCCCACTATTGTTCACACACATGGCTACATAAAAAGCTTGACGCATCTCATGTCTTGAGGAAAATAAAGTTCATACAGTGCTGAATAAGCACAGCAAAGCCACATTTTAATCTTTAATGCCTCACAAGTCTAACTCCTTTGAGAATTTAATATCTGTTCGATGTTGGCCTAGAAGGATTTATAAGCCTATTAACTAATATGCTGATAAACCACTTGGAACAGCAGGGTGAAGACCTGTCTGACTGATAAACCTTTTACAGCAATGGAACAAAATGGCAGCTAGCTGTTGGTATTAAAGCATATTTTAGATTTGGTAGAAGCTTGTCTCTTGACAGCAGTATAAAAAAATAGCTTGGAAAGACAAGAACTCCCCACGTGTGTCTGCAAGTCATCAAACCCACTCACCATCACCAACACTTAAAGTGGCCAAAATATTACAGAAAATAAAAATTCTTGTTTGAGGTTTATTTTATTTTTTAGCTGATGGGTTCACATTCTTCCAGTATCAGGGTTCCATCTTCTCCTGCCGCCAACATTAATATGTATACAACTAGGAAAAAATGTGGTTTGAGCTTCTGGATGTGCAACACAAATCACGTTGTGTGTCAACAGAACCACGTGTATTTCATATTCATAAATCCAGTTTGTCAGCTCTGTCAGATTTGAATATAAACAATGCCTATGTTTATCGTACCGGTTGAAGGCCAGAGGACAGATTGTCATAAATACCAGGACATTAGGGTTTCACCCAATTAAAGCTGAACTGATCTGAAACATTTCATAAATGTCACTAAAGTTTAATTGTGTCGATCCTTTGGGAGAGGAAAAATGATAAGAAAATGTTAAATGCTAATAAGCTCAATATTTCCCATCACATGAGCATTTTTGTCTTCATATTCTATATACTTCAAACAAGAAAAATTACTTGTTTTTAGTTTGAGACTTAGACTCGCCTTATTTATTCAAGTGACAACTGACAATTGTTGTGAGCTCTCTAAATGATGAAGACTTTGAAACTGCAACCCTCAAAAACTGGCATTTGAAAGTGAACTCTTTAGGAGAAGAGTTTAGCCAAAGAATGTCTGTGGCATATTGAACGGTGACCTCCTTTTGTCTTCTGTACCTTACGTGTCAGTAGTCTGCTGAGCCTAGTCCTACATGTTTAGTCAAAAACATGTCAAAAAGCTGTGGCAGCCAGGGCCTCCAGGCTTCACCTGTGGTGAGAGATCCAGCTGCAGGCCAGGCCCAGAGCAGCAGGTGTCGTGAGGCTTTTTACATGGAGACCAGTGGAACTCTGTCCTGGGGAACCCTGCCTGCCCAGTGGATCTGCATGCCCAGTGATGGAAGCAATGTGGCTGCAGATACAAGTTCCTGGTGTGAAATGTTCATGGTTGCACACACAGGTACTCAATGTCAGTGTTCAAACGGGCATATCGGGCATAATAAGTACACGGTGTTTAAACAGTGGCGAGTGTTCGCTCTATAATGGCCGTGGTTGTAGATATGAGCGCACAGCGAGGGAGCACAGTCTCCTCTGGAGGATCGCTTGTCCCTCTCTGTGTAGCACAGTGTTTCCACTCCGGCTGGCACTTTTTTTCAGGCATAGCCTTAGCACAGTGCGTGAGAAAGGCATCGGAAAGGCTCTGTCAGAACGTAGGAGTTCCACACAACTGTCCGCAGCTCTGGTCGTTGGCTCAGAGCAGCAGTCTGCACAGCGTCAGGACCAGCAGGGGCGCGAGCCGCGGGGCCAGCAGGGCGGCGCCGTGGCTGCCTGCCGGGTTCCACACCCGGGCGGTGCAGGACTCGGTGGGGTCGGTAGTGTCCGGGCCGCCGCCGATGCTGCTCCTCTGAAGGACGAAGTCGTGCGTCAGGGCGGAGAAACTGTCCGGCCCGTACGGAACCGACAGCGTCTTCGTCACTGACTCCTGCCCCGGAGCTGTCACCTGTTGAATCAACAGATTTGACGTTTGCAGTTAGGTTTGCTTGCTTAGTTCCATTAAGTGAGCCATGAAAGTTATTTGGTAGAGGTGACCACGCACAGCAGCAAGTGCAGTCCTGGTCTTGCCTCTGTCGTTCGGTAGCTTGTTTATGTGCATGCTTGTTGGTTGGTTGAGGTACCCTTTTTATTGGCTTACTGAAGGTATTCATATATACACTCTCTGGACACGTGGGATAAAGCAGGATGAGCTGTGATATGTTACTGTTCTGCACACACACAGGACTCCCTTTTCCAGTTTCAGAATAAACATCAACAGTTATGTAAGGCCCAAAATACAGAATATTTCCAAAATATCCCAAGATTACAGAGGGGGCGGGAAAAAAACGGAAGTGGGCATTTTAACACGGACGCAAGTCCTTTAAACACCGCGGCAGACGGGGGCATTCTCGGCGGGCTTGTGTGTCAGCTGCAGGGCTGTTTGGACGGGGGCCCGTCGCTGGGCCCGCCCCTTGCCTGCGCCCTGTCATTTACTGCAGCGAAACAGTGCCCAAGCGGCGCTAATTACATGTGTTAGCCAGTCAGTACTGGGTCAGCGCAGTGCTTCAGTGCCACCACTGAAATAAGTCTTCGTTACCCTTCCATTCGTTCTGCTGTACAGCATGCCCATCGGCATCCTGCAAAATCTTTGCATCTATTTTTTGTCATTTGTATTTTTTTGCATGCAGTCAAAATCGGACTGTAGTAGAGGACCGTCCCGAACGCCGCTCCTCTCTCTGTTACAGTTCTAGAAACAAATGAGGGGAGGGAATTGTAGGCCCCATGGTCTATTAATGAGACCTGGGAAGTTCATAGCAGACTGTGTTTTTGTTGATGACATAAAAAAGCAGGTTAGTTTAGTGATGAAAAAGCGGTTTTCATTGGTACACAGACCGTAAATGCTGATGCAATGAGTGAATGATCCAATGATTTTCCACTGTGTGAAAGGGGGCGTTGCCTTTGCTCATTGCTGAGACTGACCCAGGAAGTTGACTGAATCGGACCACTGAATAATGCTGGACTTAAAAGCAGGATTTAAACACCCTGTACCATGTTTCTTGTATAGTCAAGTTTCTGCTTCTCTTCTGGTCACCTTCTGGCAGTTACAAGTCAAGAAGGAGAAAAGGCGGAAAGGGTAAGTTCTCTTAAGAAAAGGGGGAGGTGGGGGAGGCTTACTGAACAGCGCAGTGTGAGTACACATCTGCATGAGTATTCCCAACATCTTTCCCATGATGCCCTGTGACAGCGGCTGGGCTCCCATGGTCCCCTGGGCTCCCGCTTAACCCTTAGGTGATCTCCCCAGTGAAACCCTCCTGAGGGCATGTGGAGGGCTGCTGTCCCCACACCCCCGCAGACCTGTCCTGTTTACTCTGGAGCGTCACCAGTTCCCCCGTTTCCCAGGTCCCCTGGAGCGCCTTCCAAACGCGGCTTCGGGGACGGCCTCCGTCCACGCGCCCTGCGCATGTTTATCCGAACGGAAAAATAATCATTCCTTTCTGGCACCTCAGAATTATTATTTAGTCTGCGTGGGGAAGGGACGCTTTTGGAAAGCCTTGGACCGTTTCCTCTGAGAATTTTGCTGGCCGCCCACCCACTGGAGTGTAGCTGCTACGCTAACAGTCTGTCCTGGGGGACTGCTGCACGCATATTGTATCTGCTGGAAATGACGACGATGCATTTAGCCGCAGATTTTTTTTTTTTTTTTTTGGGCATGTCAAATGTGCTGCCAAGTGTGACAGTGCCCAGATGAGCATTGAAAGCAGAACAAGGTCTCCTGCTTTTCGGAGCCAACAGAGGTGCTTATCCTGCCCCGCATAGGCTTGGGGCCGTCACTCTCATCCTGCGACATTCGTAGCATTTGCTGCTTTTTTCTTTATACATGAAACACACCCTGCACACCCTGCAGCTTTTCAAGAGCGAATACAATGCTTGAGTCCGATTCTCTCTCTAATATTTGTGCTTTGTCAGTTCCGCGTTTTATATAATGGCATCACTGAGTTACGTAGTTTCCCTTCAACTGTTGCTGAAGAAAAGCCTGAACTGATTTGTCCTTTCAGTTAATGTTACTTCAGTCCTGTGAGTGTTTACACAAAGTAGGGGTACTTTCCAAAGCCTATCATGGGAGCTCCATACAATGTACGTTTTTTTAAACATTCATTTTTCATATCCAATTCAAATATTTAGCTGGACGGCATCCAGTCGGTGAAAACAGCCGAACAAGGTTTCGGACAAGTGTTTAAAATTTGGATGGCAGTGTGCGTATTGCCAAGTAGATGTGGAGTGACTCATTGTTAAGGTCACATCTTAACAGTTTCAAGATTACCTCCATAAATAACATTCCAAGTGTAATACATAATTGACACGCATTATACTTCAATGGGAGATCTAAAAATAGACATACCAAGACACAATCCGTCCATGTCAGTGAGTCATAGGCCATGTCATTTTGACTTACTTTTCACTGATCGTCAAATTTGTTTGAAGATCACAAACACGCTTACACATGTGAGCATACACACACACACACACACACACACTCCCCTTTTTAAAAACATACCCTTAATCCACTCCAGTTTAAAGTAATGTAATGTACCTTGCCATAGATGTGGAATTGTAATTCGCTCTCATGCGCACTGTGAGGGTGCTATCCCAGCATGCCTGCAGTGGCTCAGTTGTAGGCCCTCTCACCTTGAAAGTGTAGTCTCCTGGCAGCAGCAGTCTGTAGTACTCCCCGTTCCTGTCCGTTCGGAATGGGCAGAGATTCCTCCTCCCTTCCACCTCCACCAGGGCGTTCTGTACCGGGGCTCCTGCCGAATCCAGGACCTGCCCCTTCACACCTGCAAAAATGTGAGGGGGTGTGGAGGGGGGGGGGGGGGGGGGGGGTGTGGAGTGGGAGCAAAGGGAGTGTTGTCATGGCGATGCACACTGACAGGCAGGGGGCGGCAGGGTTCTGAGAATGCTGGGTTCCCCTGGAGACGTGCACTGCACACTGCCCTCCACACAGGCGCAGCGTTCAGCCAGGCCTGTCCAAGAGAGGTAACCGAGTAATCCCGCTGGGAGCCATCAACTGTAAGTGCATAGGCCATAGAGCACAATGGAGTACAGTTTCCCTGGGTTCTCCCATCGCAGTTTCGCTGTAGCGATCTGTATTGGTTTTCCGTCACACACAAAAGCGAGTGTCACGCAAAATTTCACTGCTGACTGCGATGAAAGAATGATTGAATGACTGATGCCTTTTCGGAAGAACCAGCTGTGCGAAATTTCCGCAAACGAGGGAACTGAAGGTGGTTGAAATAATATTCCCTGCGGCGCATCCGCAGTGCCTGGTGCTTGCGGGGTGTACTCACCTAGGTGGACCTGCTGCATGTAGGCCAGCAGGGCAGGCTTGTTGGCTTCCCACATGCCGGGCAGATCCGTTTCGGGGGGGTACTTGCAGCAGGACAGTTCCAGGGTGATCTCCAGACACTGGCGCCACACGTAGTTGTAGTCCTGCATTCCTCCTGAGGGGGAGATTACAAACTGTCAGCGGCAGAACGGTTCTGGAGGACCTCTGTCACCCCTCACTGGTCCCTGAGGAACTTCTGTGCCCACTCGGTGGGCCCCGGGTGGGCTTGACATTTTGGAATGCGGGAGGGCCCACATCCGCTGCCTCCCAAAGGCTCCCTGGTGCTGCTGCTCTCCCCCTGGCCTGTCAGCGGTCCCTCATCCCACGCGGTTAGCGGCGGTAATGAGCAGCACGCTCTCACGTTGCGCCAGTGTTCCCAGTGGAACAGAACGGGTTTGCTACAGCCGCGACAAGGCTAATTACGTTTTGGGTATTGCCTCCCTGGTTCTTTTTCAGGGCTCAGTTAGCGCCGTGGCACTCGCTCTTGCCCCGGGATAGGCGCAGGGTGTGCGTGTCTCGGTTGTTACTCATCACGAAATGGATCAGCTAAAGCCGTTTACACGGTTGACTCACCTCACCTTTCTTGGTTCCGGCTATGTTGATGTATGATTTTTAAGGTGAAAACAAAAAACCAGCAGACCCTGCGACTTACATGGGACAAAAGTGGATGCCCTGAGTCAGCGCGTTTCTGTGCTCGTAACCTTGCGCAGGTCTCTCACGGGAGAGGGGCGGGGGGGGCGGAGCTCAGGGAGCAGTGCACATGTGGGGCTCGGAGAGCTCTGCTGCACCAGGCTCACAGCAGACACAACTAACTTTAATGTGAGAGCCCTACAAAATGGCCACCCTGTGGTAGGACAACCTCAGCCTCTATAAAATGGTAAACTTTTGATGCATGTCTAAATTGTATTTAGAGTTTAGAACTAAAATGTGAAGCCTCTCACAGTGAATATCACTGGGTAAATGTGTGCAGTCTGTCTGGACCAGCGTGGCTGACCTGCCAGAGGGTACCAGTAGAACCCGTTGGTGATGCCGTCCTTGAAGCCCTTTTCGTAGCAGTTGTTCTCCTTCTGCATGCTGGTGTGACTGAAGGAGTAGGTCTTGGCGAGGTGGACGAAGACGTCGTTGTCGGGGGAGACGCTAGAGCTCCCCTGTAACTCTCCTCCTGTTTTAAAACGTCACAAAAAGACAAGTGATGTCGTTCCGTCTTCCTTGAGATTCGACCTTTTTATGTAGAGTTACATAGACGTGCGTTCAGTCCGCCTTGCACACAGTCCTCACTGGGCTGGCTGCTTGTTGCAGATATAGAGCCATGTCTGCAAGGGGGGGAACGACACTGACAACACTTCCATAGTACAGTTGTAAAATAGCACGGAGGATATTTTTTTGCATACTGCCTATCGTGCGCTAAACAGTACACAGCATGCGTAGTAGACAGCGCATACTTTGAGGACACAGTGGTTAGGAGGCTGATTGGGACACAGCCTCTCTCTCTCTCAGAACTAAAGGCCCTGCTGCTTCCTGGTTCCTGCTGGACCCGGCGGGCCGCCTGTACCTCCGTTGCTGTTGTCGTAGGGGTAGCTGGCCACCACGGCGCCTCCGTGGAGGTTCGCCGACAGCACGAAGGGCTCCGAATCCAGCCAGTCCATCACCGCCCGCACCTCCGCCTCCCTCTGCTCTTCCTCGTCCCTCTCGAAAGCGTCCGGGAAGTTGCGGTTCAGGTCCACACCGTGTTTGTTGAACCTGTGTGGGGGGGGGGGGGGGTGGAGGGTGGTGGGGGTGTCAGGGTTAGGGGTGAGGGAGCCCCAGTGAAAATATTTGCTGTCTTTTCTGTGTTTTTGATTGTTGTGTTTTCCCACGCCGTGGAAAGCCGAAGACAGCTTTATCTGCGCGTGCTGTCCCTGACCAGTGTTTGTGCTCAGGTGATGCACACTGCTTTCCAAGCTGGAGGCGGGGGGGGGGGGGGGGGGGTGTTTATGGGGGGGTGGCAGTCGCAGTTTGGGAAATGCAAACAGACGGCCTGTCAAGCCACTTTGTTGGCTGCAGCGGGTCTTGTCAACACAGGCCAGATGGAGAGGCCCTGTTTTTCACCAGATGAAAGTGTGGTGAAAGGAAAAGCTTCAGATGCACTGTCGGGATGTGTACCGACGCTCAGATTTGACTGACAGTATTGTACTAATGCTGTTGGGTCCCGGCTGACTTCATCAAAATGCCACACAGGCAGTTCCTTATGTGCAGTACTGTCATCACCACGAATCAGCCCAGAAAACGAATGGGACATGCATAGGCAGTGCCTTTAATTTGACTACATATTTTATCATCTTACTCACATCTGAAACCTCCACATGTGGTCTTCCTTTTTTTTTTTAGACAAGTGACTGAGACCATCCTTCCAGAATTTTAAAGTTGCACAGTTTGAGAAGGCTGAAAAACACCGCATGCCTGCCCCAGGGGTGGTCGTTCGCTCGCTTGCTGCTGCGGTGCTATTTTGAGTCCGTCACCTGGGGTTTATTTAGTGTGAGCGATTTAGGGGACACAGTATACAAACTGTTTCAGAGATGGATTAGTGCTTTTGCAGGACTTGCGCAACCTGCCTGTGTTCACGTACAATAGAGAGATCTCTCTTAATCCAAGTCCGAGAGCAGCTCTTTCAGCGTCTCCAAAGAATTGCTTCCCTCTAAAATTCCTGTGTGCCCAGTCGTGTGTAGGTCTGCTATCAGGCTGCGGGCAAGCAAGTCTCACTTTATTCTCCTGTGGGATTTCACTCATTGTATAATAATTACAATCACAACAAAAAGAGTAATTACCGAAAAGGTTTAGGTTCTGCTGCTGTATATTTAAAGCACAACTAAAAAGTACTTAATTTTAGTAGTATACGGTCGGCCTGTTTGCAGTGCAACCCAAAAAGTAGTCATCACTATTTGGCTCTTGGACAAGAAAAATATCCCAAAAGCCTAACCAGTGCACACTGTTAAACTGTCTACAGATAACAGCACAAAAAAAATGTTTTTCAGAATATTAATAATGGCGGAAGATGCTATACGGCTGACTCCAAGCACAGGAAATTGTGCATGTCCAGATCCCATATGAAATTTGTGTTTTTCCATTTGATTAGGAGATCCTACATTTCCTTGGGTGGTTCAACAAAGAAAAATAAACAAAACAATCTGTTGTTCATTTTGGAAAGAAACAGCATGCTTACAGCACTTTTATCATACTGCTGCAAATAGCCCTTCCCTGTTTGCGTAAACTGTTTGTTTCTGCTATCGCAGTGCTACAGGGTCCCATCAGCCAGTGAAATAAAACACTATGGAAGCGTAGCACGCACTCATTCAAGGGCACCTTTGCTGAAAGATAATCAGGACTCCATTGTCATACAGCAATTGCAGGTGGGGCTCTAAAAGGCGGTGATGAGTCCTGTTTGCCTGTCAGAACACTGGCTGAAATTTGAGAGATCCGATTGGATTGCGGGAAACCAGTCTCACCCACCTCCGGAAAGCCAGATGCTTTTACACGGAGAGCCAGATTTTGAGCAGTGTTTTAAGAGAGAGGCACATTCTAAGTGCTGTTTTAAGCGGGGTTTTATTGAAGGCTGGGGCTCAGGCCAGGACGGCTCCTGGCTCTGTTATAATCTGTGAGACGGCGAGGGGGATGCAAAAGGAAGGTTAAATTACCACAGCGCTCCTGCCGTGAACCCAAGTGTTGGTTCTGTCAGTGTAAACAGCACCGTGGTCATTATCCCAGCGCTGAACCCCCTATTTTCCTCTGCGGTGGGGTGTCCTGCGTGCTGTTGAAGCTGGCGGCCTGTCGCACGCAGATCTGGGATGCAGCACTGGTGTTATCAGCTGTGTGGGTGGGAGGACGTGTCTGCATGCCCGCTCAGAGGCATTTAAGGCTGTGTTTAGTGGCTGAAGAAAATGATCTGCCCTCTTTGAAACGGCCCTCTTCGGTTACACATTTGCTCTGGCTTACTAACTACCCCCCAACCCCCGGATTTTTCATGAAAGTTTTGGCAAATCCAAACATAAAAGCTAAACAAGTCAGTCACGGCTTGAGTTTAGAATCACCGCACACACCTGCAAGGGCCCAGAAGGAGGCCTGTAGCTGGTGCGTTGCTTTCAGGTATGCGTGTGCCATGCATCTTCCCTCTTGGAGAAGCCTGTCCCACGATGCCCTGTGCTTAGAGGGGAAGCTGTGTTTTGCTTACAAGGGGCCAGTGCTTTGACAGAATTTCAGCAGGGCCAGGCAAAAACCAGAGACTGTGAAATGAGGGGTTTCTCTCCACGCCACCCCCGCCACCCCCCCCTCCCCCCCCCCCCAGACTGCACCTGCTCCCAGAACAGCTGCTTCCTGCAGCAGCGCGCGGACAGGAAGAGGCCGGGACACAGAGACCTGTCTCTCCCCTGCTGAATGAGGCCGGCCCCCTTTTTCACAGGGCTTACCCTTCAAAGCAGCTTCCATTAATCTGAGCTCAGGAAGCGGCTCTCTCCCCGTCATTCAGGGGTAGTGAATGCTCCCGCGCGCGGGCCTGCGCAGCGCCTCCGTTTGGGCCGTCCTCGTGTGATTAAGATCTCACTCCCGCCCTTTTTTGTCTGCTCCCATTCACTTTTTTTTTTATTACATTTTTTTTTTTTTTAAATAGCCCCAATTCCCTCCTGAATTTGGGATGTCCAATTAGCTACTTACGGCTGCGTTTCCCCCACGCCTGAGCGTACGCGTCTCCTCGGAAGCGCACGCCATCCCCCCGCCCCGCCCAACTGCCAACTGCTTGTCGTCTGGTGGAGCTTCTGCCCGCAGTTGGCACTGGCACTGTCCAGATTCAGTCTGTGATGGTGGGGTTCGTGCACGCACACGTACAGTGCCTTAACCGGACGAGCCACCCAGCTGTAAGCAGGTTTATTTGTATACACTTCTAAATGCCAGTTTTGTTTAAAAATCTGTGTTATCTCTAGGCGTGATTCACCCTCATTGTGACTAATGCTGATGCTGGCTTTAGCAGGAGTCTCATCGTCTTGTGCTTTGCTTTATCGGAAGAAATGCCCGTCCGTTCTCTTTTAGCGTCGTCACGGTCACTGCAGCCAGGTTTCGGTGTACGTGAGGTGTCTTTTCCGTGGAGTGGAACAAGAGGTGTGTTGTTGCCATGGAAACGGCATGACGCAGGGAGGAGGAGGGTTTCCCCAGAACCCTGAGCAAGTTTTGAGAAAGACAGCAGTGTTTCTGGGAAGAGCAGGGCACCACAGAGGGAGCGAGAGAGATCTCTCAACCTGATAGATCTTTATTTCCGCATGTTAACTATATCTTTATCTGTGTGAAACTTTCATGTTAAGATCAACCAAAATAAGGGACCTGCTGGAGCTTGGATGTTAATAGCTGTCTTTGTTCAAACTATTTAAGCTTCTGCATCACTAGTATAAGTGAATTTGGATGGATGGTTATTTTTCCAGCTATGCAAATATACTTTAGTTTGTCTAATGCATTCAGACAATTTTCCCATTTTCCATGACTTTTCCATGACTGTTTTTAAAAATCCCGGTTTTCCAGGATGGGTGTCTCACTTTCTGGCTGGGACACTGTTGTAGGGACGGAGGAGTGAAGCCTGAAACGGATGAGGCTACCGCCTGGTTTTACAGCCTCGGGTGGTCTGGATCAGTCGCTGTGTCTGTCTCCGGGCGCTCACCTCCCATCCGAGTACACGCAGTTGCGGGTGGAGGCCTCGAAGCCGTCGGGGTTCATGGAGGGCAGGACGTGGACGCGGGTGCTGTTGAGGATGCGGGTGATCAGGGGGTCGCTCAGGTAGCCCTGGGTCAGGAGCTCGATCAGGTGCAGCAGCATCACGCGTCCCACCACCTGAGAAAAACACGTCCGCACAATGAGGCCCCATCCCACAGGTGTGCTTTAATCCCGTCTGGCAGGAAATAACAGCGTGCTGCTCACTGAAGCTTTCCATCACACTCCCAATAATACGCCTTCCATTCACGGCTTCCAAAAACTACTGACTCACGTCTGAAAGTTGAACGTTTTTTGGATGTCTTACCTTCCTTAATGCCGTTCCGGAGGAAGTGAGATATAATTACTAAGCTCTTCTATCACTTTCTGCTAATTCGTGTGCTCCTACGACACACCTGCCTGTGAACGAGGAAATGTTTTCCACATGACAGGCAACAGAGCGCACTGCTGTAGGAGGGCAAGCAGCGGTTAGACGAGGCTCATAAACGAGGAGCGAAGTTTAGACAAGAAGCTGGCGAGCGTGTGCGCGCAGGTAACCTGAGGAACCCTGGGAAATTAAATCTCACCCTACCCCGCGAGGGATCAGGCTAATTGTACCCCATTACTGGCAATGTCCCAGGCATAGTAAGTTACGCTGTATGATAGGCTGCCCTGGGAGCAAGCGTTTTACAGATTCCATCACTTAGAAACGATTGCAGTTATGGGATTGCTGATACATTTGGAGCTCGGATAGAAATGCCTGGTCCAGCAAAATGTACAGAGCGAAGCTTCGTGTTGTGGAAAACAACCTTATTTACGGGCAGGTAACTGCAGATTTACAGTACCTGGCATGTGACTTGGGTGTTATCTGTCTGCATGCCATAGTGAACCACTAGTAAGTATATTTGTGGGCTACAAGCATGGATAGCCCTGGAGTTTATTCTGACACTGCAAAACCGTGTGATGCCGGGGCATTTCTAGAGAGCTTGGCCCAGAACTGTGAAGAATTGTGTTGGGACAGACGCATTTACTGCTAGCATGTGAGTCTAAGGAAGCACACATGCTTTTGTGTGTGGAGATGACCGCCACTTCTCACAAAGACCTGATTATTATGCACAAGCTGGAAGCAGAAAAGCCCAATTCTGCATGCCTGCTGGCTCAATGGCAGTTATCAGCATCGCCCCATTCTCTTCAAGTGTGGCTGTCGCCTACTGGTACACAGCGCAGCAGTACCCAGCTGCTCTCTGTCCTGCTGTCTCTCACACACTTTGTGCACCACACACACATACACACACACACAAATCTCACACACACACACACACACACACACAAATCTCACACACACACGCACGTGCACACAAACACAAGCACGCACACTCAGATAGCACACACAAGCACGTTTCTCGCACGTAAAACACTCGAGTTCACAGAGACGCATGCACGCAGTCTAAAATCCCTAGAAACCTCAACAAACGCCAGCCTGTGTCTCCCGCTCTCGGTGTGCTTACAGGACAAAATGTTATTCACAGTGACAGGAGATAAGAAAAGAATGTGATACTCCTGATCTGATGATGAGTAGGTGAAGGCTGTGCGTATGTGTTAACTTGAAAGGGAAGGTGATAACCCCTAATGTATTGAAGCTTATCTCTGTGAGTGTGTCATGCACACGGTTGTTATCAACAACACATTCCAGACAAGGCAGACACCTCTGCTCATCTGTCTGATATGTTGGGGCAGAACCGCTAAATTTTATCACTATCACACTTATAAAAAATGAAAAAAAAAACAAAACAGAACATGCTTTCCCGAACTGCATTTCTGCATGTCCAGGAACCTGATGTTTTTAGTTTCTTTATAAATTCACAAATAGATGGGGGGGATCTCGTAGGCTTGTGAAATTTAAACCAGGGTTTGGATAATAAATTGCTGTAACACTGAATTCAAATTGCTCTTTGGTTCAAACTTTGCTTCCGTTAAAAAAAAAGAAAAAAGTGTTGTCAGCTAAGTGACGCAGTACAGGCAGGCAGAGTCAAGTACTTGACCTGACAGAGCTCAGTCCTGTCACTATAATTGTTAACAATTACCAAGGTATGGTCAGAACCGAACATATGAAAACAAATGAAGTACAAGTTAATTTTGGGGTGAAGTCAGCAGTCCATCTTGTGGAAACTGCCAAAAACCGAAACGCACGCAACAGCAGGGCAGAATCTAATCAGTCTTTATCTGTGCGGGGCAGTGTGACTGTAGTGTCAGCTTCTCAGGCCCTGTTTCCATTGAGAATGTTTTAATTATTTGTTTTTTAACAAGGCCAAAGGACTGTAATGGGGAACTTTCACAGTGATTTCTTTATTCGAAGGAGTTTGCTTAACCTACGCTTTCCCTTAAGATCATGGAGTGGCATATTTTAAGATGGAAATGCAAGCAAGAGCTGGAACACGATTGCTTCAGTTTCTCACACTGAACAGCTTCACTGTGACTCTTGTCACTGTTTAACCAAGAAATTGGGGGAAAGGTCTTTATTTCCTGAACATTAACACGGTACTGCTGTTGCTCCAGTGTGAATCTGGTCCCTTTGAAACGTTGGGGCGCGTAACAGCGTTCCTTTTGGGGGTGGGGGGGCGGAGGTAGAGAGAGGGGCTCTCCCCGGGGTCACGCTTGGCCGCCTCTCCACCGCACCCGCGGACTGTAAATTTCCGTCTCTGTGTACAGAGCTCCTTTTAACGATATCCACATCCCCCCACCCCCAGACCCAGACTCGAGGATGTCTATTTAAGGACATCCCACCAGCTGGCCCGGTTGCCCAAATATAGCCCCGTTAGGAGCAGCGTGAGGCCCCTCCGGAGATGCTTGATTGACCGTCTTTTGTTTGACTCCATGGCCCTTTTGTTGGGAGTCAGTCTTAATGTACGTGCAAAAGGAAATGTCTAATACCGCAGCTTTAGCCACCAGTGCCCTTACTGTTATCCGATAAATAAGCGCGAACTCAAACGGCTTATCTGTTTACAGCAGCTTCCTTCCTGGCCCGCGCAGAGCAGTGCGACTCGTCTCAACGAGCTTACCTCATTGCCATGCATGTTTCCCACATACTTGAACTCGGGAATCCCGATCCTGTGTTCGGTTGGGCGTTCGCCAAGAACCAGCACCCACAGGTCTCTCCCTATGGGAACACAAAAAGGAAATGGAAAATAAGGAACGGACTTGAGCACTGACTCCTTTAAAACCTTTGGGACGGCAGTGTCCTGGGTACGCGTGTTCCTGTACCGCGGTGCACATGCATTGTTTTGTTAATGTTGAGAGGGACACGTGGCAGAGCCGCCCTATCCAGCTTTGCCACTCGCCGCCTCCGTTAGTGAGTAATCAGATTTGCCTTTATGAGGAGGACGCCGGCACACTTGCCCCAGAGCACGACAAGTCTGAGCGCGCTCAGTGATGAACCTGTCAGCGGTAAATAATCCTGCATGTGACAATTTTAGGCCGGAGGTGGAAAAAAAATGCCTTAGAAAACCCTGCCTTAAAAAAGATCCAGAACACCACTGGAGTGTCCTACTTTCTGGACCACGGAGACTCGAAACGTCACACCGCTCTTCTATTCCTTAGTCATTTCTGAATTGAGTGAAGGCAAAATACATGGTCCTGCCCCATTTTCACAGTCAACGTGAAAGTGTGGCATTAGTCTCAACCTGGTGCATTGATTTATTATTATTTATTTTTAAATCCTAGATGTCGTGAAATTGAGATTATGGTATGGCTGTCCGTGCCACTGTAGCTGTCTGTGACAGGACAGGGGAGGGGGTTTGGGTGGAGGCAGAGCCGAGCCAGGTGGTGCCCTGGATTAGCACTACTTAGAGCTCCGCTCCAGGTCCTTCGCCTCGAGAGCGCAGGGACCCCGGCGGGATTAGTGTGAGGTCAGCCCCCTGCGCCTGACGCGGCGGGACCCCGCCGTCACCCTGTGCTTCAGGGGGGGTCTCCCCAAAATGGGGTCTCCCCAAAGTGACGCGTCTGCATGTGCGAACGGACATCCCAAAAATATTAACAGCCCTTAAGATACAGATGTAACGAGGCGCTGCGTCCAGCGAGCGGCTGCTAGGGCCGCCGTCTGGGCATCCCCGTGGTTTTTGCTGCGTCGGCTGGCAATGGGGCAGAATGGAGAGGCCGTTTCCTGGGCTGCCCGGGGAGACCGCGGCGCTCGCTCCAGAGGTTGAGACATTGTGTCGGCTAGCGCATTAGCATGTGAGCCTTTTCAGATTGAAATGTGAGAGGGGGAGACCCTGGCAGCGAGCGGAGCCGGGGGTCTCAATGCCAGCTTTGTGTCCGCCGCAGCCAGCAGAAAAAAAAAAACGAGCCGCCGCGCCGCGCCGGAGAGAGAAAAAACCCCCCGGCCGGGGCGCGAGATGACGACGCAAGCGCTGGGGTCGGCCGCTGCTGCCGCTGACCCAGTGCTCTCGATAAGCACCGCGCCGGGACCAGCCCCGCCCGGGCCATCGGCCGGCTCCCCCTATCCGTCCCTTACGCCCTCGCCGGGGTGGGATGGGCTCTCTTTCCCTGAGGTGTAGCATTGCTGCAGTCGCTTGCTGGGTTAGCGATGGGTTAGCACTGGGTTAGCGCTGGGTTAGCGCTGGGTTAGCGATGGGTTAGCGCTGAGTTAGCAATGGGTTAGCGCTGAGTTAGCGATGGGTTAGCGCTGAGTTAGCGCTGAGTTAACGATGGGTTAGCGCTGAGTTAGCGATGGGTTAGCGCTGGTCTTCTCTCGGGCGTAGCGCTAATGTGGCTCAGCGCACCGCTCCCTCTGCGCCCTGCTGGAGCCCGAGAGAGAGCTTGAGAGCGGCGGGTCCGTCGAGGGGGGGCTGATTTCCCTTTCAAATCACAGCTGATCTGAGAGCACAGCCCCATTCAGCTGCTGCGAGCGCCGGCCCGGGACGGGGGGAGGCCGGGGGGGGGTGGGCACAATGCTCGTTGAATAAACATGGATCTCGCTTGTCTACGTGTTTGAACGCGAGTTACAAGAGGCCGGAGACCGGTCGCCATGGAAGCGCAGCAGTTTTCCGCGCCACCGCCGTCGCCGGGCCGTTCCTTTTGGAGCACATCTACATGGGGGGGGGGGGCACGGCTGAGGGCTCGACTGCGAGATCTGTGCCAAGATCTCTTATCAGGTGTTGTGTCTGAGCCGCAACTAAATGTAGCGAAAGATGGGCCCCCCCCCCCCCCTTATAAAAAAAGAGATCAGATACCCACAGGGGGTGGGGGGAACGGGAGGGGGGAACGGGTGGCATATTTGCCACCTTTGTGCAAGAAACAGAAAAGCGCTCTGCGTGAGAACTCTTCCCCCGGGGGAGATTCTGTGAGTTTGTCGATATTTCAGGGGCTCTGGGTTTGCGATCTTACAGTATAACTCACAGGGGGCTGTGACAGTGGCACCATGGGTGGCCTTGCCCCCACCAGCCCGCGGAGGGAATTCTCCGGGTGCCTCCTGCACATTCCTCCGCTGCAGTTCGGGAGGCCTACCGCCAAGCAAAAAAAAAGCACACGCTCGCCCAGGCCCTCGAGTGAGCTGCCAGCTGTGTGCACTCTTTCGGACATGGGTGAAGGCGGGTAGGAAGTGCCACTACTCAGCACGCCCGCTGTAATGTGCGTGCCATTCATAAATGCACGTCTGTGGAGTGCGTGCACTATGTCAGGGCTGCCCAACCCTCTTCCTGGTGATCTGCTGTCCTGTGGGTTTTCACTTCAACTCTAATTTTGCACACCTGATTCTAGCAGCTCAACAATCTCCAGCTGTTGAATGAGGTGCGCTTTGTTTGGGTTGGAGTGAAAACCTACGGGACAGTAGATCTCCAGGAACAGGGTTGGGCAGCACCTCTCCCAAAGTTCTGCTTTTGTTATACAACAATTTTTTTTCCTTTTTTTGGGAAGCACTTAGACAGGCCCAACTGCACGCATCCTTTTTTCCGTTAACAAATAGGTGCCGTGTGTGTGTCAGTGAACTCTGGTCACGGTGCAGGATTAACGGTTTGCATTTGCGTAACCTGCCACCAAAGTGAGGCTGACGGAGGCCTCGTTTATGGGCACAAGCAGCGCCACCACATCCTGAACCAGACACCGCTGCGTCAATCATAGCTTTTCACTCTGCCATTTTCAGACACTTTTGCGCAGATCACTCACAAAAGACTTCATCAAGAGAGTAATGAGAAGACAGGTTGCGATACATCAGCATCAGCAGCTTGCGGAATTCTTTAAAACTGATTTGCACTAAAGATAAATAAATATCAGCCAATGACACGTGAAAGAACGGCTCTTACCTTCCACGGATTTCCCAATACTATGTAGGTGCGTCAGAGACGAATAGTTTCTGTTGACAGCTTTTAGGTATCGTTCCACTTCGACCGTGTTATGGTAACGAAAATCCAGCCCGCTAGCCGTTGACACCCAGGCTCCAAGCCACAGGCAGAGGCACGGCGTGAAAGGGACCATCATCTACAGTATCTCTCTAAACACAAAAGAGTGAGCCAAAATTACACCCCTAAATAACCTAACGTGGTGGAAAACGCACAGTAAAATTATCAGTGTTAAAGTCATGTAAAGAGTTGCAGTTCCTTTATTCTTTGCACAGGATGTTCGCGTTTGTGCAGTTAAAACTTTACCATTTCCTATTTCTACGCGACAAACGAATGCACCCCTTTAAGTAGTGACACTAAGATGTTATAGATTGAATAGCAATTTATTTATTTTTTCTTTATTATTTTAATTATTCTAACACGATATAATTACGCACTAGATTTAAAGTACGGTCCAATTTCTTTGCCATGTTAGAGATGATGTAGCCCACATGACGTCCTTGGTACAGTTAGATAAAATTCTGAACACTTTGTAAGTGTCGAAGTACTTGAGTTATCGCTTGGCCACTTTGCACTTAAGGACCTTAGTGTCAGGTTGCTACGGTGCTCTCAAATTGCTAGCTTTGTGTCGTGTTGGATGTACACTTGCCTTTTGCTTTGTAATAAGCGCATATGTATCCTCTGTGGTCTAGTCCTTACTGGCAGTGCCAATATTATTCTCTTGGCACTGATCATTGTTAATCATTGACCCTGCCAGGGTTGAATGTACACTCCTGATGCTGTAACTACAGTTAGCCGCTCGGGATAAGAGCGTCTGTTAAATACCAAATTTGTAACTGTAATTCTATCCGCCCAAGCGATATTACGCATCAAGAGGACTGTTTAAAGAAAGTTGAAGTATTGCATGTACTTTGGACTACATACGCCTGTAACTGTAATTAACTGTATTTATTTAAATTTCTTTTTTTCTATTCAATTATCATAAGGCAGAAGTGCTTGGAAAAGTTAATATTAGTTTGTCAAAATTATTGTACCTGTCATGTTGATGTTGTGATGTGGGGAAAAATATGTAGTTTTTATTTTTATTTTTAAAGCTCATTATTGGAGGCATACTGCTATACGTATTAGGCTGAGGGTAAATATTAAGCATTATTCCAGAATTCCCTTCAGTGGAAACCTGCGGATAGCCTACTAACCTCCAAATAGCACTGATTACTTTTTAGCCCGTGTTACTTTGCAATCTGTTCGTTTACAGTTTGAAATAACAGTAAAATATTACCTTGTATCGAGTCCACAGTTTGAGCTCCCGCTGCTATGAAGTTGGATACGGACCTTCCTGTAACCCAATCTTTGCACTGTCATACAGTGTAGCTGGAGGACTGCAACTCCTGCCGCCGCTCAAATAGTACAGCGCCAGATGACCTCAGCCAGTCTCACCATTACAGATCGTGTGACAGATTAAAGTTGTACATGTCCGTCTGCAGCCCGTGAACACAGTCGCCCTATTCCTGTTTCGGATCCCTCCGACTGGCTCACTTACTAGCTACTTACTGGATTCAAACACGTCCGCTGCGTTTAAACACGCCGAGGCGGAGCTTCGCCTCCCACATATTGCTAAACTGATCACTTCTCCGGGTCCACGCGAAAAGCTTAGATCTGTGCGTTGATTGTATCTGCAGAAACTGTTCAGCATCACTGCAGATTTCTTGAAAACTTAACATATGATTTCATCATAGTGTAACGGCGATTCTACAAGTTATTCGGTACGTGCCGAAGTAAAGAAAATACATCCACAAGGCTAACGAAAATAATGCCATGGATTTAGCGGTTATTGCGCGAGGCGCGTATTTTGCAACCTGTTGTTCACTTGAATAGTCAGTTGCATAATTGATGAGAGATTAAGATAACTTTCTAAAAAGATTAATTATCTTAAGACGGTTCTGCAGGTTCTCTATCCAAAATAAGAGAGTGCTAAAGCGTTTTCACTGTTCTATTGTTGATTAATTTTGGCAGTGAATGTTCCCCCAAGTCCTGCCCTTAACCAGGCACTGTTATTTTTACCATTCGCTCGCTCCCTCTCCTCTTATTCCTACTCGGAGTCGTTTTCTGACCTGAAGAAATGCTTGTGCTAATTATGGTCAGATGGTATTACATGCAGCTGCAGGAAGTTTGTGATATCCAGGGACCCCGATTTCGGCTGAAAACCGCGCGTTTCTTGCGGACTGTTGTTTTGGAAGTATAATTATGGATTGATGGTGTGTGTGGGATTACTGAGACGCCGATTCTTACTGTCATTTCGTAGCGTGTAATTCAAAGCGGTGGTATCTTTGGCAAGTGTCCAGTGATTTGTGTTTGATGTGTGCAGAGTTTTTGAAACCACTTGCTTAGTTCCCATGTGTGACTGACTTGACTGTCCAACCCTGTATACACTCAAAACAGATGTGTTATAAACTACTCATAACCTGTCATTTTTTTAAACACAACTCCATGTCTAGTTAAGGACACACCTTGTGTTACTTTCAACACAGTCTGTGTTAAAAGTCTATCTTTGTAAATATTTGTAATGCAAAAGTAGTGATTTGGACAAATGTGTTGAAAGTAACACAAAAAGTGTGTTGGATATCGACACATCCTTTCTGAGAGTGTGTGCTGAAGGTGTGTCTATATGAGCATTTCATGTTTCTGGTATGTGCTGTATAAAATATTTTACACATACATTGTGGAAGTACTTATTAATTTCCAATCCTGTTTCATTCATGCATTTTTAAACTTAAAAACTCTAGTGAACGTTTGAATGTTTTGAACTCATTACACTGGTAAAAAATAAAAAATAAAGATTTTGTTCACTACTCATCACTACTAGTATCACTCAAGCAGTCAGGTATACATCTTGGGGTTATTGGAATGTAATGTATTATTTAAAATTTAAAAAATTTACTCGTTGTTTTCCTCCCAATTTGGAATGGCCATTATATCTAACAATTCATTTTTACTGAGTCTGTTCAGCAAGTTATGTTAGTCACAGCATTTTTATATTGCATTGGCCAATAATATATTGAAGATAAGTGACCTGTTCCAGTCTAGACTACACCTCTGCAATGAGAAGCTGGGAATTCTGACCCGGGAAGCAAATTGGCCTCTTTCAAGCAGCTATCCCACATTTCAGTGCTGGGCTGTGACTCTGGGACAGAGGGGTGGGGTCGGAACAAAAGTCAAGTCTCCACCTCTCAGCAGAGGGGCTGATACAGCTGCCAAAATATCCACAGGGCTAGAGATTATTTACAGCCAGTCACACAGAGAAGCGCTGTTCTCTGAGATTTTTTTTTTTTCCACGCTGAGACTGATAAGCGTCTGGAGTCCCCCCGCCCCCCCCCCCGCCCGCCTCCCCCCCCCCCCCCCCCGTCTACTCCTCGCCTCCCACTCTTGGCTCAGTCGGCGGAGTAAAGGATGATCACACTTCAGGGAGAGATCCTCACATTCCACACTGCACACTGTCTACGGCAAACCTGCCAGGCTCTGCGCCGATTGCCGAAATAAGGGAAGGGATCCTTTGATTGGGACGGTCGGGCGTGCACCCGCAGGCCGTGTGGAAATGGCCGAAACTGCGTTTCCTCACTGACGCTGTCCGTCCTGGCAGCCCTGTGGTCGCGGGCCCTCGCCCCCACCTGTGGTGATAACAGGTTCTGCCAGTGCGGCTCACCACACTCACGCCCTGGACGCGTGCTTTCCGTAGTGTGGCTGGGAGGTGGGGACCTACATCATCCTGCTGTAGCTGATTGCAGAGCCTGCGTATCAGAACCTGTGCCCTGTGGCCACGGTGAACGCCCAGCGTGTTGCGTGCCGTGTTGTCTGTGACTCAGGCCAGAGGCACAAGGCTTCAGTGTGCAGTTAAGCTGAACAGTTGTGAAACAGCACCGCACCACTGTGTAACTGAACACTTGAACAGAGACCTGGTTTCAGCCAGATCTGTCTCTGGAAAAAGCCATTTGAGTACTTCTGTAAGGAGGCAGCGATCAACTGACCGTAGCCCATTCACGTCAGCAGAAATGTCAATATTGTGAGAGTGATGTTAGAAGTGGACATTTTGGAAGTACAGTGTCAACTTGCATGAAGTTCGCTGAATATAAGGGTAGTCTTCTGGGCTGTCAGGTGTCCCACAAGTGACCTCACATTGTGTACGCTAACAGTGATCGACACTTTAAATGACAGTGACCTGTGGAAAACAGTAATACGCAGATAGCACTCCAGGGAGTGTGAATACTGGTGCCAGTGTTTGTGCAAGAGCCATTTTTTTTCTAAATGTTGATAAATTAGATCACGTCCCATGGCAACCTAGTCTCACCAAAACCGTTCTAGTTCTAGCACCTCCAAAGCCCCTGTAAAAATGATTTTCTCAGTGAAGCTGCTCCATGCAGCTCCCTTGCCTGAGTAAGCATTTGCAGTGCCTCAAAGCCGCAATCGGCTAAATGAATTTCCGGCAGTTAAAAAGACGACACTTCCCCAGGTCGTTTTTCCCCCGCTGTGTTTTGATTCGCTCGGATCGGGAAGCGGACAGGCAGTAATTTTCCGGGCAGTAAGCGTTTTTCCTGCTCCCTCTAGTTCACCTCGGAGTGAAACCACTTCAGGAAACTAGTATGAAATACCAGGAGCTGCACTATTGCCGTGCTGCTTAAGGGGGGATTTTGTGTGCATCCGAGTGTCTTGTTTAGTCTAATGAACCTCCAGCTTCTGTTCTGCCCCTGGGCCTGTGACTGTGGTTCATACTGGCTGCAAATTGCATATGCTTGAGAAGATGCTTTAGTTTGATTTGCTATGTTTTTCAAATGTGGAGGAGGAGCACTTGACTTGCATTTTAAATCCACTGTCTGTGTGTTTGGAGGGTGTGCTGTGCAACACTAGTTTTTAACCTTTTTAATGTTGGTACCCAAAGTAGACATTAGGACCTGTCAAATGCGCATTCTACCATAGCCTTGTGGGCGGACTCATTCCAGTACCCACCGCATACACTCCCATGACCCATTTTGGGTCCCGACCCATAGTTTAAGAAACACTGCTGTGCAATATGTGAAGCTATAACATTTTACATGGCTGGGATATGATGTCCATTTTGAAATAATAATTACTGCGAATCATCAGTCATCGCAGACATCGCTTTAGCAAGTCCCTGGCCTCAGATCAGTTTGTCCCAAAAGCAGTCCTTATCGGCGCCCCATAGACCGCACTTGTTGTAACAACACCGATTTCGATTTACTGAAGAACCCTGACATCTAGTGGTGGACTGACAAGAAAGGCAGCACAGGTCAATAAACAGGTAGAATAATTCTGCTTTTAATTTGATGTATGTAGAAAACACAAAACATTGCATTTTGAAAGTTAAATAACCATATATTCCACCTGCAATTCATTGTTTTATTGTCTTTTAGGTTGCATTAAAAACATATAAGCGGTGTATATATGCAGTTGTAGAGCAGTAAATCAGTAATTTAGGGTATTTTCTCCGTTTTCAGTTGCGATGTGTATATATTCAATGGAATTTTTGGCTAACATTTTCCAGCTGGGTATTTCACTGATTATTACACACACGTGTGGTCTCTTTAGAATGTGCCTCCTCGTGCACCGGGACGAGAGCGCTGTTGCTAGGGAACTTCAAACAATCATGCGTTTGTTTTACCTGACGTCGCTGTTGCTGCAGTGTTTTCACACCGGGAATTTCGTTATTTATTAGAAAATCATTATTTATCAGAAATTGTTTCATATAATGTAAGTACTGGAGGGGATCTCTTTGAAACGGCATCTCGCCATCTCGTATTTAAAGAAGTTAGTCGGCTAAGTTTGTTTGCTGGCTAATGTTACATTACAGCTAGCTAACAGAGTAGCTAATTTACCTGATCTGTGGTGATTTTATTCTGAACTGTAATTAAGGCTCATTAAATTATTTAATGTGCCATTAGTCTTTATTTCGTCGTGGGCTTTTGTCGTCCCCAAAAAATAGTTGCTATGAACTCTTTAGAACGCAATTTGAATTAATGATTACATACGAGAGGTAAACCGTTTTACTGAATCCCACTTGTGGAATGTTCGTATTGATTCTATGTAACTGTCATTGTGTTAAAGTAACGTTCGATTGGCTTATGAATGGTTAACTCACACCGATTTTGTACGTTTCCTGCTTTAAATACATGATACATTTAGATAGATTGTACTAAATTAGCGAGTGGAATTGCGCTTATTTTCTTGTTTTGAAATGCCAATTGCTTACTCTAGTAAAAATTAACGGAAGCTACGGTATCTATGGTGTTCGAGCTGTATTAATTATCTACACTTAATTACTAGCTTGAGAAACAAATGTGTAAGTATGTATAAGACGTGCACATGAATGATGCTTTTCAAGCTTATATTTACAGGAAATATTTTGGTTCTCACATTTAGGTGCCGTATAACGAATAAAAATTTGAATTTGTCAGTCTGTATAGTTAAATCATGTTTTTTTATTGTGTGTATGTGTGCGTGTGTGTGTTTGTGTGTGCATGCATATGCGTGTGCCTGTGCGTATGACGGCGATGGTCAGCGAGCTGTTTTAGCACTCTCTAGGGGAGGCTGCGATGTCGTCCCTTTCCCAAAGAGGGCGTCACAGCCCGGCTGCGAAGTGGGGGGCAGAGGGCCAGCCGTGTGCAGAGACGGAGCACCTGAAAGTTCCGCTGGGGCGCATTGATGTTGATCTGCTCCAGGCCAGGCTGGTCTGCGCTGGCCCGAGCCAGGCCCGTCGCAGCCCAGCAGCCCCTACCTTCACTCCCAGAACTCTCAGGGTGGAAAGAGAGCGCCCCCTTCAGGTGGAGATCCTGGTGAGTGTGTCCAGCTGAACGCTGCTGCCAGGCCTTGACATGTCCTGGACGGGTTCAAGTGCCTGGAATTGTGGGGGTGTGGGAAGTTTTTGGAATTTTTGTTTTTCCCAAACGCACATCTGGTAGGGATGCATGGTCGTCTGTGCCTGATGGTGAAGTCTGAGATGAGGACACTAGTGATTCCCAAAGTGCGGACTGGCTCCCACTGGTTAGTTGTGGGAGGAGTCAAGGAAGATAGGAAGATGACGTGAAAAAATAACAACGCACTGCACATATATAAAAAAAAACAACTTGCCGTTTGTAAGCGAGTGGGTTTGTCTGATGCTATCTGCTGAGCTAACTTAATGGTGGCATTAAAATGTTAAGTGTGTCTTCCGTGGCGCTCAGCCTGCTCTGAAGAAGAACCAGGAGCAGCGGCGGCCCGAGTACATCCACAGGAAGAACCGGGAAAGGCTGCTGAGCATGGGCTGGAAGCCCCCCTCCGCCTCTTGGCCTGTGGAGAAGCGGCCGTCCACAGTGCACCTGCCCGAGCTCCCGGACCACGTGAAGGAAAAGCAGGTTGGGTGCCACTGTCCGTCTTTCTCTGCTGTTTTAGATGATGCACTATTGAAATAATAACAATTCTCTTATTAGTATTGTGAAGGAGTGGCCCTTCACGAGCTTGTTAGTTGTTTAACTGATTGTATTGTTTAATTGTTAAATTGTTTAATTTAATTTAATTGATTTGATTTGTTAATTGGAGGCAATTGAAACCCAGCTGCAACTGATTGGCTCATTTAAATGGCAGTCAGTAGGGACAGAGGGAGAGAAGGTGGGCCATGATTATCGTTTGTACTGCTGGTGTTTTTAAAATAAATTATTCATCTTTTTAAGTCTTGTTTTACTCAGTTGTTTTTAAGCCTTTTTGCAGGTATTATTATTATTATTATTTCCTGTTTTTCATCCAGTGCATGCTGGTGTAGGCTCCGGGAATAAGCGAGTTAAATAATGGGTGGATGGATTGATGATTATTATTATTATTATTTATTCATCGGCACCATAAATTGCTGTTGTTTTGGGTGGCAGGTGCAGCTGAGCGGGCTGCATTCCCCCTCTCCGCCGAAAAAAAGGCCTCGCTCCAGGTCCTCGGCCGGCGCGACCCCGAGCCCGGCCCCCGGCGAGCCCGCGCCCAGCCCTCTGGTGTTCTCCACAGCGGAGCAGGCCATCAGGGCGCACGTCAGCGGGCCCCTGGACATCATCCGCACCGTCCGCAACAACCCCCGCATCGGCTTCTTCTACCTGAGCTCGGACGTGCCCGTCTCCTCCCCCAAATACGACGCCTTCAACCTCAAGTACGGGCCGGCTCTTCATCACTTTTTTTTCCACACTACACTACAATGTTTATCTGGAGCCATTCAGAAATCTCCCTCTTTTACATGCTGTCACTCATAGCATGTGGACGCAGGCTCTCGTGTATGTATGTAAGCATGTTGTGGTGTGGGGATGGCTGGTTTAAGCAGCCACACCTGCCCTGAGTCAAGCTAATTAGACCTGGCCAATTGGATAATTGGTTAAGAATTAGATAATTGGCCAGGCTAATTGGGCCCAGGAACAGGAGTGGCTGCACCTGTGCGTAGTGAGGTGATCACTGCGCACAGGTTAAATCTGCCATCCCCACTCACACGGGGAGCTTCGGTCATGACTGGGTTACATCTGCTCACTTTGGCTGTTACCATCTTGCCAAACCCTCGTGAAATAAATCTGGACTGTTTGGAAATCTTCTCCCTGTGTCTCTGTGCTGGAGGGCCCCAAGGAAAGCCACTTCGGTGGCCTGTGGCAGGCGTGTTTGCCACATGTATGTACATATGTTACAGATGCGTTACGAACCTTACAGCCTATGACTTCTTTTCCTCATTGGACAGAAGATTGGATAATGAATCGTTTCTGTTTGTCCATTGTCTTCAGTTCTGCAAGCCGCAGGCTGAGCTGTTTGGGATTAACACCTTTGTTTATTCTCGAGCAGGATCGTGGGCTACGAGAGCATCAACAAGGCGGACTACTACACCATCAGCCTGACGGGCGTGACGCACATCTGCCACGGCGAGGCGGAGCTGCTGACGCTGGAGCGCTGGCAGCACGAGTACCAGTGCCACCGGCGGCTCCAGTGCATCCCGCTCTTCGCCCGCTTCCGCCGCTGGAAGGCCTTCCGCGTGTGGCGCACCAACGTGCGCACCAAGAGCATGAGCAAGTGCAAGCAGCTGCTCCAGCGCAACCTGTTCGTCGTCAACCAGGTACGGGAAAGGCACCTTTACCCAGACACTGTTGCACACACTAGAGCACGGAAGCCGAAGAAAACATTCATAGAGGGGAAAATTTGGTCAACGTTAATGTGTGTTTCATTTCACCTCTGAAGTGTGTGTCTGTTGACTGTCTGCTTTCCTCAGTATTATGATATTGTGATATAGTTTAGCCAGCCAGGTCTGAAAAGGGTCTCAGCAAGTGTGCTTTATTTACGGCACTGACTCCTGTCTCTCTCCGATTACCCTGCTTTAGTCTCTGCGGCCGGCGCTGATCGACGTCCGTGAGATGTGCTACCGGATCAGTGACATGGGGCTGTGCCGCATTGAGGTGGGGCACACCTACACTCTGGAGGAGTTCAGGCAGGCGCAGTACCAGCAGCTGCAAGAGGTATGGCCCGCACACCCGCACACCTAGGAGGAGGTAACAGAACCTAGAGCTGTTCTCTGAAATAGTATGGGTGTGTGTGTGGCCTGCCAGCCTCTCTCTGAGTATGTGTGTAATCTGGCTGTGTGTGTGTGTGTGTGTATGTATGTAGTGCCTGCATGTGTGTGTGTGGCCTGCCAGCCTCTGTGAGTGTGTGTGTGTGTAATCTGGCTGTACTCTCTGCTGGCAGGTGTCTGCTCGCTTGAAGGAGTTCAGGGAGCTGGTGAAGGAGGTGGTGAGGAGCGCCTGTCGCACTGCTCTGCTGGAGGCAGGCTTCATCCCAGACTCCTGCACTTATGACTCTGAGGCCCCAGGTACATGCACAGGACAGGTGCTCAGCAATATGACGCCTGGGTTAGGATTTGTACCGATGTTCTAAATCCTTGCTTATGTCCCCCCCCCATCACCTTTCTGCTGGTCTGCAGGGGACGAGCAGGAGATGGAGCTGCTGTACAAGGAAGCGCCCGAGAAGATGGGCTACACCGAGCAAGCCATCAAGAGGAACCACTGCAAGAGGCTGACCTGGTGGGCGTTCGCTTTCTCAGGCCACGCCCACGGGTCCTCACAATGAGGAGGCGCTCGCACCCGTATGGCTTTATGCCCACAGCCGTTCTACTGTGTTTGTAAATATAATAGGGTGGATAGATGAAATTCTTTCTCAAGTAGCTGAGAAGTTATTGGGGGGAGACGTGTATTGTGTGTTGGCATTGATGGTATTGCTAATGGTATCATAGTATGGGAATTGCTTGCAGTCAGTGAGATCAGACCTGCCTTCTCCAGCGTTTGTGATGTCGGAAGTTCCTGTCGCCTGCAGCTTCATCCGGCTTGCTGACTTCATGATTGTGAACACGATGCACATCCTGGTTGTGAACTCCATCAGCACACTGCTCAACGTCCTGAATGATCAGGTCCAGTGCACCCCTTCAAAGGAGGTCATCCAGTGCTGGGACGTCCCGGAGGAAAACTCAGAGAAGAAGGTGTGTAAATAGTCTACTGGGTTCTCCCTGAACGTGCTGGGCAGATGCACCTGGTTAGATGGGTTTGGGCCCTGGAGTCTGCAGCAAAGGGCTGCACAGTTACCTGTAATTAAGGATGGGTCCCATTGAGATGTATGCCTCTCCTCCATGCTTGAGTTGTGCTCATACTTTACCCTGCTGGTTCAGAGCGCCAGTGCTGCCCCGTCCATGTTCGTGACACAGCTGATGCTGGACACCTACGCCCTCTCATACGAGCCGTCATTGGACCAATTTCAGGTGGGTAACAACACCGAAGTCTTGTCGGTAACAGGTTCATATTGGGTACTGGCATACAACTAACATAACTTTATTTGGAAAATAAACCACCAAAAAATACATAAGTAATAATACATAAATAATTTTCATGCATGGACCACTCCCCGTAACACGAGAGAAGTTTATTTTAAAATCTTTTCAAATTGAAAATTTTTTCGTGGTTGCAATAAAAAGGGTTTTGACAGGTGCATTGTGGGTGCTTTTTTCTCTTCTGCTCTGTGTGTTGTCATGGGCAGACCTGCATTGCTGAAATCATCCAGTGCTTCCAGGACACGGTGCTGGGTCTAGACCCCTTAGTGCCCGACGCCTTCTTCCACGCCTTCACCCAGCCAATAATATACAACAAGGTGCTGGACTTCTTTACCCCTGCATCAGTAATCTACTGTAGGCCTGGATGTCAGGCGGTAACAGAGCAGAATTGGCTGTACTGAGCATGTGCAAAACACGATTGTGATTGTAGGTGGAGGAGAAGACGTGTGGCGATGGGCCCAGCATGGAGGCGATCCTGGAGGAAGACAAGCACCTGCACACCATCATCCAGAACATAACGGTAATGGCTATTAGCCTGACTGCGGTGATTATTTAACCAAAGCAGCACAGCCCTTGAAGCCTACAATGGCATGTAGCTGGTGGACACGGTGATATTACCTGCTGTGATCCTAACACTTAAATTACATTTAGCAGACGCTCTTTACCATCATGTGTGCTTGTAATGTGTGCCAGATACCTCCAGATACTTCAGGCTCAGTTGGGGTGTTAACACCGTTGCCTTCTCACCGTCTCCAGGAAGTCCTGGAGTTTGCTTTTGATGCAGCGGACATGTACGCCGAGACCTTCGAGAGATTCCGCATCTACTACAAGGAGAACGAGAGCCTGGATCTCTACAGTCTCAGAGAGCAGGAGCACGGTACTGCTCGCTCATCATCTGCATGGTGCAGGAGTGTTGTTGCCCCTGCTCCTTTCTGGCTGTTTTAATAACATCGTTATTCCAGTTCCAGTGTTTTCCAGGCTGTCATGCAGACTACATTTCTCCACTCTTTTTTTACTGCCCTGCCTGGCCCTTTTGCTGAATAATGATCCTTGTTTTATGCTGCCCAAAAAGATGTGGCCTTCTTTGGGGAGCAGCTGGAGAGGTACCACTGTGAGCACAAAGAGGCCCTGGCCATTATACAGAAGAGGCAGATTGGCCTGCTGCTCATCGACTCCACTCAGCTGAAGGCCAAGCTCATCCCATCCCCATTACGCTGCTTAGAGGTGAGAGAGAGAGGGTACAGCAGTATTATAGTCATTATGTATATCACATTTCATCAGGACGTATAACTGTTACACCACCCTCTGTTGCTTGCAGACCATCAATGACATGCTGCCAACTTTGGCCAAGAAGATGATGGATGACATCATTGCCGAAGCCCAGAAGGCTCGGTATAAACTGGTTTCCACCCCCTCGGCAACCGCAGAGTTCGTCCAGTCCTTGGATTTCCTGGAGGAGATCACAGATCGGGTAAGAGCAGGGCATCCTGGATCCCAGCAGCCATCTTGGTTTATATTAATTAACAGCAGCTTACTTTAGCTTACTTTAGCTGTACGATCCTTCGGTTCAGCTGGTCATGAAGCAGTTCAAGTGACATCCACAGGAGGGTGAACAGACAGTCATAATGCAAACCACATATAAATCTCCCAAGTACAGAAATGATCGGGACAGCAGTGCATGTCTGGCAGCACAGATGCCAGTCATGCTTGTAGAAGTGACAATGACAGGATGCAAATAAAGAAGCTCTTTAAATGTAGACTGTAGACTAGTAAAAGTTGGTCTATGATTAAGTTCTAAAACTAGAGACCGAACAAAGACTGGAGATTCTGGAGCTCATTAGCGCTATTGTTTGTTAGCGTACTTACGGTTCTGTCTCCCTCACTGCGTTCCTGGCTGTCAGATTGAGGTACTGGACAAGCAGACGGAGACGGTGTCGCAGATGTTCGAGCTGATCGAGCACTACCACGTCCCCACGCCGCCCGAGGACATGGCCACCTACGCCACCCTGAGGCCGTCCATCACGCGCGTGCGCAACGCCATCGACAAGGCCGTGGGCGAGAAGGACGGCAACATCAACAAGTTCTGCCAGCACCTGCAGCAGGACATCACAGAGCTCAACAAGGAAGTGAAGAGGGTCAAGGAGCAGGCACAGGTAACTCAACGACAAACGCCGTCTCCATTAGCAGTGCATAGCTCGGTTCCTCCCAGGCTCCTCCTGAAACCAGCGCTCTCTCCCCTTCCAGAACAGGCTGATCTTGGACATCGGTGCGGAGAGGGAGAAGGTGAAGACGCTGCTGCAGGGGATCCAGGTCTCCATCAACGACCTGCAAGCTCAGGCCCTCCAGTTCAAGACTTACCAGAAGAACTTCAAGGTACTTCACCTTAGAGATCAGCAAACGGTTTATTCATGTCAAGGCTTTTTGCTACACTTGAGCTCTCATCAGATGCAGTATTGTGCTCACTGTTCACTGTTCAGTGCCTGTTCTGTGATCTCTCACAGATCATTTTCAGAATGAGGTCAGATCAGAATGATCAGACCATTATTTTCACTGAATATAGAATATTCACTGAATATAGCTCTTCCCCACCAGTGCCACCATCATGCAACATCATAGAATGGATGACATTTTTGTAGAGTTAAACTGCGAGATTCTGTATATACACAATATCGAGGGGACTTTATTTTAATTATTATTAGTGATATGTGTGGTCTTGCGTGCTATCTGCGTGTGATTTGCAGAGACCTGTGGAGTACATGGTTTGCACGGTTTGCTCTCCCCTGCAGGTGGAGGTGACGAAGTACGAAGCTCTGGAGGAGCTGAGCGCGGAGGTGAAGCTGAAGCAGCTCCTCTGGGACTCCATGGAGGAGTGGGAGAGCTTGCAGGCAGGCTGGATGGAGGTAAAGGGCGATTACATTCATTAGACACTGAATCTATTCAAATTAATTATTATAAAGACAAAGCACAGCAACAAACAATGGAATGGCAACAACTACCAGGGTAACAGAGCTTTGATAGCATTCAAAATTGAATTTGGTCGCTAGGGTTACCAAGTTAATGTCTGTGTTACCAATATGCTCTTAGAGTTTCCTCTAAGTGAGAATTATGAATAGAAACTTCAATCATTTGATTGAAATAAGCCTGTTAACTGTACCCTATTTTTTGGAAATAAATGTATAATTGAAAAATGTTACTTTGATTTCATTGCATCATTAATAAAGTACAGTATGTTACCCACAGTTGTATTGAAATGGCCTGGGAAGTTTCATATTGGCACGGTGATGTTTCTGTTTCCAGAGCATGTTTGAGGAGCTGGATCCGGAGGACCTGAACGCCCAGGTGATGAGGTTTGTGAAGTGCGTGACGCAGCTGGAGAAGGGCCTGCCGCCCAACAGTGTGGTGCCCAAGCTGAAGGAGCAGGTGGAGAGCATGAGAGCCAAGGTCAGTCAGCGCCAGAAGGGTGCATCAGAGCCTAGGTAACGTTAGCATGAACCTTCACATATACTGACAGCCTTGTACATTAACTTTGGAGTCACCCAAAGGTCCATTGGCATGTTGAACAGTCTAAACCTAATCTAATCCTAAACAAACTTGAGAGAACATAACATTACTACACTTACCTGTCGCTGTATGTCTGTGTGTGTGTGTGCGCGCGTGTGTTTGTGTGGGGCAGCTGCCAGTAATCTCTGACCTGAGGAACCCGGCCCTGAAGCCTCGGCACTGGGACATGCTGGAGCGGGTGGTCAATGCCAGCCTGGTGGAGGAGCCCCTCACGCTGGCCGCCCTGCAGGAGCTCAACATCTTCAGCTTCGACGCAGAGATCCAGGAAGTGAGTCCGTCCCTTTTACAAACGCAGACAGACAACGGGGTCTACACGTTCATGTCAGGTGGAAGTCCGGGTCTTCCGATTGGCTGATCGTTTGTGTTTTGACGTCCTAAGGTGTCTGGCCAAGCTTCGGGAGAGGCGTCGCTGGAGTCCATCCTGAAAAAGGTGAGACAGGAAGGAAGGAACACTCTGGCCGTTAAACAGTCTGTGTGGCTTCCGTCTGCATAAGAGGTCACAGATGCAGGGTACAGCAAGAAAGAGGTTGTGTGTTATATTCCATGATAGACTGGACTGGTGAAACCAGAGTTGACCTAATACCTGAAAGAGTAGACACCTGGTCTTTTTCCTTTTTCTAATCTTATACATTTAGAAGTGAAAGCAGCAGATCTGCTAAATGGCTGAGGTGCTCAGTAAAATCATGCTTCTGGACCATTCTGTTAGAAAGTCTGTCCTCTGATTCCCTGGTTTAGGTGGAGGACTCATGGAAGACCACAGAGTTTGTGGTGCTCTCCCATCGGGAGTCCAAGGACGTGTTCATCCTCGGGGGCACGGACGAGATTCAGGTGAGCCCTGTGACTGCGCCGCAGAGTCCTCTGGCCCGCGTCTGCAGCAGCAGCAGCACCGCCAAACCGAGCGCTCAGTGCCAGCGGGCGGGAGAACACGGGGCGTGGCCGTTCCTCACGCGCGTCCGTGTGCCCTGCGCAGGTCCTCCTGGACGACAGCACCATCAACGTGTCGACCGTGGCGTCCTCGCGCTACGTGGGTCCCATCAAGTCTCGAGTGTCCGACTGGCAGAAGCAGCTGGGCCTCTTCAATCACACTCTGGTGAGAGAGAGAGAGAGAGAGGAGCAGAGTTTTCTGACTCAACAGCATTTACACAAAAACCGACCCTGACCTGCTCCGTGTACAGAAGGTGGCCTTTAACCAGAATTGCACGGGTTCCCGCCTCTCCTCAGGACGAGTGGCTGACGTGCCAGCGGAACTGGCTCTACCTGGAGAGCATCTTCAGCGCCCCGGACATCCAGAGGCAGCTGCCGGCCGAGGCCAAAATGTTCCTGCAGGTGGACAAGTCCTGGAAGGAGATCATGAGGAAGGTGCACCGCCTGCCCAACGCCCTGCGGGCCGCCACTAAGCCAGGTGGGGGCAGCACTGAGCACGCACACAGGACCTGGGGGCAGTGCAGACGGGCAGCTGCTAAGCCAATGGGTCATGTAATGATGTAACTGTCCTGGATAAATTAAACTCTTCTGTAGGCTTGCAGCTATGTCTTTGAGTCTTACAAATGTGATGTGGGAGTAGGCAACACAGGTGTTAAGGTCAATTTATGAAAATCACTAAATAACTCACCAAGAAGCAGTTTACAATGTGTCAATTGAACATGTGGGTTTAAGGTGTCAGCTGACCACTGACCTTTGAACCAAATTCTTTTGAATGCAAAGATGCAATTTTGTCAGTTTATTTCTGTTTGATTTTTGTCAGGTCTGTTGGAAGTCTTCCAGAACAACAATGCTTTATTGGACCAGATACAGAAATGCCTAGAGGCGTATTTGGAGTCCAAGAGGGTCATCTTTCCCAGGTCAGTCCATAAGGTCTTGGCCCAAATTATTTCAGAGAGATGCAGAAAGATCAGGATTTTTCAATAATATGATCTCATGATTTGGACATCTTCCTGAAGGTACGGTGAATGTTAGTGAGTGCACTACTCGGGAATAACTTGCCGTGTGGGTTCCCAGGTTCTACTTCCTGTCAAACGACGAGCTGCTGGAGATCCTGGCCCAGACCCGGAACCCGCAGGCCGTGCAGCCTCACCTGCGCAAGTGCTTTGACGCCATCGCCCGCCTGGAGTTCGCCCTGCTGCCCCCCCAGCCCGCCGGCCCCCAGGGGGCCCCCCCTGAGGGAGAGGCAGAGAAGGTCTACAGCAACGACATCCTGGCCATGGTGTCCCCCGAGGCCGAGAGGGTCTGTTTGTCCTGCCTGCTCGTCTGCTGGCATCTTACCTGCATAGAATACATAACACCCAAATAAGCACTGTGGAATGCATTGTCAGACTCACTGAAATACTACAGGCTGCTTATAGCGCCTGTTTTTAAGGATGTATGAGATGTTAATATGCTTGTATCATAAGGGTTTATAATGCATGTATGCTACCTAAAGTTCTTGAAAGCCGGCTCAAAAGGGCCATAACAAAGGAGTCGAACACACAATGGGATTGATTACAAATGGGTTTATTAAAGTATCAAAATGCAAATTGCAAAGTTAAGAAAAAAGTAGTTGGTAGGACACTGTTCTCAATGCTCTCTCAAAGCTACAAAAAAACTCTCCATGCTCCAAAGGGTACTAAAAGATTACTTTGCCACAAAAGTTCCAAAAAGTCCAGAACTGGAACCTGTAAGCAACTCACCAATAGTAACATCAATAGATTTACTTTCAAACTAAAGTCCCAAAAGTCTAAAAAGTTCTAATGAGAACTATATTGCATTGATGGGTAGTGACTACAGGTGATTGCACAATCAACCGTGGGGAAGGAGAGTAGTTTTAGAGAGCTAGATTTGGACTTTGGCAAGGAGACACTCGTACTTTAACTTTAATCAGGATGTCAGTTTAACGTCCTGTTTTTACACCGGGCGCAGGTGGGCCTGGGGAAAGGCCTGAAGGCTCGTGGGAATGTGGAGGACTGGCTGGGCAAGGTGGAGGAAGCCATGTTCTCCTCCCTGAGACGTCTCACCAAGGCCTCCATTGCCGACTACCAGAACAAGCCCAGGGTGGAGTGGGTGGTGGCGGGTCACCCTTCCCAGGTACAGCCCTGCATTGACGTTGACACGTGTAGCCATTTTAATTTTAGCAGCGAGAGAGGCTGTGAGGATTGCACGAGTGATCGCCCTGGTGTGGTTTCCCCCCCGCCCAGGTCGTGCTCACTGTTTCCCAGCTGATGTGGTGCCGCGACATGGACAACTGTCTGGAAGGAGACCACGACCACTTTGAAGCGTTGCAGGAATTTGAAGTCATCAATGTTGAGGTACAGTACAGACGCACAACCGTAGATGACAGTAGGGCCTCGGCCAATGGAGTAATCCAGTGTCCTTTTTCCCCCCCCATAAAATCTTTCTCTCACCTTTTAAATGTTTCTGGCATGGCTACCAGGACATTAGGACAGGGTGTCTTCACGCTCCTGTCCCTGATTCCCATTCCCGCCTTCCGGTGTTAAATTCCTATTCCTCTCTCGGTTTGAGTCTTCCTGTTTCTGTGTTTGACTCGGTGCGTTTGTGCCCTCGTCTCCTGCCTGCGTCACGCTCGGGGACTTCAGAGACTGAACAACCTGGCTGCGCTGGTGCGCGGGCAACTTCCCAGCCTGCACCGCAACATCATCACCGCGCTCATCACCGTGGACGTGCACGCCCGCGACATCGTCACCGACCTCGTCAAGCAGAAGGTGCTTCATCTCGCTGCTCCGCCATCACAATGAGGGCGATACCAGTCAAGCGGGCCTGTGCCATCAGTGTGGCCCCAGAGGATTATGGGAACACGCCGGTTGAATGTGTCCCATGTGTTTGTGGTTGCTGCTCCAGGTGGATTCAGGCAGTAACTTTGAGTGGCAGAGACAGCTGCGGTATTACTGGGACATGGATTTGGACAACTGTGTGGCCAGGATGGCACTGTCCCAGTACATCTACGGCTATGAGTACCTGGGCGCCTGTCCCAGACTTGTCATCACGCCCCTCACTGTAAGGCTTTTATCTCTTATTTCTGCCTGTCAGTCACCGGGAGATGTGATTATATTCATACGACTCCTCGTTTTCTCTTGTGCGCAGATTTTTCCCAGATGCCAAGTGTAATTTTCTCTCATGCTGGGGAATTTATAAAAATGATGCAATGATATGAATGTGTTTTTTGTAAGTACACGCGCTTGTGTGTGCATGGCAGTGTGTGTGCATGGTTGGGCGATTTCCCATCAAATTAGTATTGCGCCTGGATTAATTGTGTGGATCTGGGCATTTTACAATTAAATTTCTTGTATGTATATACTTCATGCTAGAGGGAGGGATTAATGATGGCCCCTAAACTGGATTAGTCATGTGGCCTTGATCTCTTCCCGGGGCAGGACCGCTGCTACCTGTGCCTCATGGGGGCGCTGCAGCTGGACCTGGGGGGAGCCCCTGCCGGGCCGGCAGGAACGGGCAAGACCGAGACCACCAAGGATCTGGCCAAGGCGCTGGCCATTCAGTGCGTGGTCTTCAACTGCTCCGACGGGCTGGACTACAAGGTTGGGCTGCCTCTGACGTGCTGGTTCCTGCTGTTTGGAGCCGTCTTCTGTATCTTGCCCATTTTCTTTCGCCATTTCACTTTCTGTTTTTTTATTTTGACCAGGCATTTCAACTAGCGCATTACATTGTCTCAAGCGTTTCCAGATAACTGTAGTATTTCATACCTGGTACCAGTGTATTTTCCCTTCTTTGTACTTTTTAAAGTATCCTGTGTGGTTCTTGGAACTGCACACACAACTCTAAATGGGATCCAGTAGCGGCTTTGTGGTAGAATCACCATAACGTGAACGCTTTCAGATGATGGGTCGGTTCTTCAGTGGTCTGGCTCAGTCGGGGGCGTGGTGCTGCTTTGACGAGTTCAACCGCATTGATATCGAGGTGCTGTCCGTCATCGCCCAGCAGCTCATCACCATCCGCAACGCCAAGGCCGCCAAGGTACCCCGCCGCCGCGCCCTCGCTCCTTTCACACGCTCAGCCGTGATGCGTTCTGCTTTTTTATCCTGGAATTCCACAGCTGAGCTTTTTTGTGTTGGTTTACATGAGGTCGCTTGGGTTTTATTACCCGAGCCAAACGCACTAGGAGTTTGCTGATTAAAACGTTCCTTCCTGAAAGCTTGTGGGCGTGGTGTGGTGTGTCTGATCCAGATGAGCAGGTTCATGTTCGAGGGCCAGGAGATAAAGCTGGTCATGACCTGCGCTGCCTTCATCACCATGAACCCCGGATACGCCGGCCGCACCGAGCTGCCCGACAACCTGAAGGCCCTTTTCAGGCCCATCGCCATGATGGTGCCCAACTACGCCCTGATCGCTGAGGTCAGACTGCTAAGCTGGGCTTTTAACAGAGGGTTCTAGAACAAATCCCCCAGTGCTCCTGTAGCCTTCTGCAAGCTTTTTAACCTATATTTCTTCAGTAAATAGTAGATCTGTAGGTGGTGGTATTCTCTTTCCTATTTATTTTTGTTCTTGGCCTTATTTGAGTCAGAGATGCACGATACTTCAGTGTCAGTAAACCGGACATGATGTCCTGTAACCTTCAGGCGCTTTTGTTGTTCAGCTTGTTCAGCCTTGTTCCTCCTCCTTGTGCCCAGGTCATCCTGTACTCAGAGGGCTTTGAGTCCAGTAAGACTCTGGCCCGGAAGATGACCCAAATGTACAAGCTGTGCAGCGAGCAGCTCTCCCAGCAGGACCACTATGACTTTGGCATGCGGGCCGTTAAGTCTGTGCTCGTCATGGCTGGGTGAGTTCAATCAGAGAGGCTGAAAGGCAGGGCCTCTGGCCTGACGTCTTATGAAGGCCCAAGATGTGTTCTAATGTTGAAGAGGTACCACCAGAAACAAAGTCTTCTGCAGGTCACAGTTGTTTCTTAGAAAAATAATTCCAGTGTATATGAGGGAAATAAAGGCTATTTTGTCTTTAGCTAGCTTTCATGAAGGGTATTGTTACTTGATTTCTTCAGTACATCAGTACTATTTCAGTACTTCAGTGCTAACTACTATGTAGTCTTTCATAGCAGAGTAACCTCTAATGTTGTTTCAGGTCCCTGAAGAGAGAGAACCCACACCTGTCTGAAGACGTGGTCCTCATCCGTGCGCTGCGAGACTCAAACCTGCCCAAGTTCCTTACAGACGACGCTGTCCTCTTTGGGTAATAACCGCTTTAGTGGTGCTGAGATAGTGAAACGGGTCAGCCCAATGCAGATTAATTTCATAATATAACCAGGTAATAATTAGATAAGGGATAGTTTTATGTAGACTATGGTCGGTTTATGGTCTGGAATTACATTACATTACATTACAGGCATTTGGCAGACGCTCTTATCCAGAGCGACGTACAACAAAGTGTATAACCATAACCAGGAACAAGTATGACGAAACCTCTAGAGAGAAGTACCGTTCCAAGTGCAGGGAACAACCGCATAATTCAACTTGGACCCTGGTGGTTAAACTGATTAACACTAACAACGAGAACGGCAACAACGCAATCTATGGAAAAATAAAAATAAATAAAAATACAAGTAGTCGTTAAGACTGGCGCATCAACTAAGTCACCTATTAAACAGCTGCCTAGTTACAACCCTAAGTTTAGTCATTTACAGGGGGGGAAGGGAGGGATGGGGAGAGGTGCAGCCTGAAGAGGTGGGTCTTCAGTCGTCGTTTGAAATGGGTCACAGTCTCAGAATTAAATAGCTTTGCTCACGAAGATCACATAGTTGAGGGCTTAGATCTTAGACTCTATGGTAAATGAAAATGGAATGGAGCCCAGCCTGCCCTGATTAATGATGATGACCTCACGCCCTCCAGGGGCATCCTGTCGGACCTGTTCCCGGGCGTCTCCATCCCGGAGCACGACTACGGCGTCCTGCAGTCCACCATCGAGGAGGCGCTGGTGAAGCGGCGCCTGCAGCCGCTGCCCAGCATCACGCACAAGGTGATCCAGCTGTACGAGACCATGATCGTGCGCCACGGCGTCATGCTGGTGGGCCCCACGGGCGGCGGCAAGACCACCGTCTACACCGTCCTGGCCGACGCCCTGGAGGAGCTGCACCGCCTGGGCCACCAGAACCCCTTCTACCAGCCGGTCAAGACCTACGTGCTCAACCCCAAGTCGGTGACCATGGGCGAGCTGTACGGCGAGGAGAACCCGCTGACCATGGAGTGGCGGGACGGCCTGATGGCGCTGAGCGTGCGCGCGGGCGTCAACGACACCACCGACGACCACAAGTGGGTGGTCAGCGACGGGCCCGTGGACGCCCTGTGGATCGAGAACATGAACACCGTGCTGGACGACAACAAGATGCTGTGTCTGGCCAACAGCGAGAGGATCAAGCTCACTCCCTCCATCCACATGGTGTTTGAGGTGAGGGAGGGAGGCAGAGGGGGAGGGTCACAATGTTCACATAAAAATAACAACTGATAAGATTTTACAAATTATTTAACATGTTTCTGACTGGAGGTGTGTGCGAGCGTAGATATGATGATACTGTATATCACTGAATGATGGTGATTATTGGAATTGGAGTCATTGGATGTGAGCTGGCCTCTATTTTGATTGCGTCTCCAGTGCCTGTACTTAGGATTTGACCCTGCAACACTTTGGTTTTTTCTGTCCACTCCACCATATTCCAGCCTTATGGCATGTAAAATATCTTTATGAAGTTGCACACCTATTTTTCTCCTCCCTGTTAACTCCAGGTCCAGGATTTGGCAGTTGCTTCTCCAGCCACGGTCAGTCGTTGTGGGATGGTCTATATCGACTCCAGTGAACTCAAGTGGATGCCGTATGTTCAGACCTGGATCAAGGGATTGCCAGAGAATGTAATGTCACTTTATTCTGAATGTCTCTCTAAAGATACTGTGTGTGGGTGGGGGGCAGGGTTTGTAAGTTGCTTAAAAAATCGAACTACTAAGTGTGTATAAAATCACAAACTGGTTGTCGGAGTAAGTTGGTTCCAGTTAAGATTGAAGCAGGGGACAGGTGGATGCACTAAAGACAGGGAAAGAGACAGAGCTAGCAAGCGAGGTACAATGTTAGCCATCTGAAACCATGACAGTCAGGTGAGGTTTTGTTTCATTTGGAGATTTAGCAGTAGGCTGCAGTTTTTCCCTTGATAGCAGATATGACTTCGCCCATCTTGTGTGTGCAGCTGACCGAGGACATGCAGACCTACCTGCTGGGCCTGTTTGAGCGGTACGTGGAGGCAGGCCTGAAGTTTGTGAGTAAGAACTGCGTCCAGGCCATGGGGCAGGTGGACATCAGCAAGGTGACCACCCTGTGCTGCCTGCTGGAGGCTCTGCTGCTAGGCCCAGGAGGACCTAACCTCAGACTGGTAGGAGACCTCCAGCACCTAGCTACTGTACGCTCAGTCCTGTGTTCAAAATGAGCCCATGTCCATGCTAAGCGCCGTGTGATAAACCACACTACACTGCGTCACACACCAAGAGAGGTTCCATGTTCTACACGGTGTGTTTTCCAAGGATGTAAACTTGCACATTCACACTTTCTTTGCACATAAACTTGAATTGAGTCCTTCCTGTCGTATGATCTGGTGCGTTTTTAGTCATAAGTGAGTATGACTGTTAGTGCAGTCTTTGTTGCCTTGGCTTTTGTTGTTCACTTAGGCTCTGATCGTTTGTCTCTGTGTCCTGCCCAGGGTCTGAATAAGCTGAACAGTGTCCTGTGCCAGACCTTTGTGTTCTGCTATCTGTGGGCAGTGGGCGGGAACCTGACTGACAGTTGCTGGGATGATTTTGACAACTTCATCAGGCAGCAGTTTGAGGACAACAACGACGCCATGGTAGGAGGAGGCTGACAGAAACCATTGTATCCCTACCAACAAACTCTCTGCGATTCAGTCTTACTTCCCATACTTGTCTGTCTCAGAAAATATTTTCAACAGTGTCATATAAACAAAGAATGTTGCCTCTAACCCACTCCATTAGGGATGTGTCACAATATTTCAGTAGTGGCGTACATGTCCATTGTTAAGGTACGTTAAGTTAATTTGTACCCGTTATTCGCACACTTTGTTTGACTGAGCAACGACGTGTGTGTGTGTGTGTGTGTGTGTGTGTGTGTGTGTGTGTGTGTGTGTGTCCACAGCTGCCCAGCACAGGGGACCTGTGGAGTGTGTACATGGACTTCTCTCTCAACCGCCTGGAGCCCTGGGAGAAGGTGATCCCCTCCTTCCAGTACAACAGCGAGATTCCCTTTTTCGAGATGCTGGTGCCCACCACGGACACGGTGCGCTACGGCTACCTGATGGAGAAGCTGCTGTCCGTGCGTCACTCCGTCCTCTTCACCGGGCTCACCGGCGTGGGGAAGGTACGGTCGCCGCAGCGACGGCTGGGAACGTTACAATTCATTACTTTTTTAGTTACACACAGACTTGCCGTAAAACTATAAAGCCAAATAAAACTGTAGTGGCTATACTAGTGTCTTGCTGTGGTATGTGCCAAATAAACGAATGACGTTCTTTTGAAACTGTTAATTGTTTTTTATTTATTTATTTTTTTTATACACATTAGAGGGCCACGTTACCCCCTGTTACTGGGTTAACCGTGTATTTTTGTCATTATAATAAAACGAAAAAAGAAAATCAGGATTTCTGTCTGCGTTTTTAGGTATGTGTAATGAGATTGTTCAGACCTGTTTGTGCTGACATGTAAGCCTTTGACAGACACAGAGGGCAGTTGTTGCAGTCCAGGCGTGAGTGTGAACGTGCTTTTGGTGGCGGTCTCCTCCCTCAGTCAGTAGTGGCTCGTGGACTGCTGAACAGAATCCAGGAGAAGGCCGGGTACATCCCCATCTACATCAACTTCTCCGCCCAGACCTCCTCCGCTCGGACACAGGAGATGATCGAGTCCAAGCTGGAGAAGAAGAGGAAGAACGTGCTGGGTGAGAGGGGAGAGAGAACCTTCTCATATGGGCGTCCTCTGCAAGGGACCTGAATGAATGTCTGGCAGGCTGTGTTATTTGATACACCTGTCTGTTTTAACTGAGTGGGTGTGTGGCAGGCGTGAGATGATTGGCTCAGGGCTAATGGCTGTTGACCCCAGGGGCGCCCACCGGGAAGAAACTGGTGGTGTTCGTGGACGACCTCAACATGCCCAAACTGGACAGCTACGGCTCCCAGCCTCCCATAGAGCTCCTGCGGCAGTTCCAGGACTTCCGCGGCTTCTACGACAGGGAGAAGTTCTACTGGAAGGCCATTCAGGTTATCCCCACCGGCGCTGCGTATCCCTGCCAAAGCTCAGACAACGCAAGGCTGCCAGTGCCAGCACTGTTAATATCCCAGTATTTCTTAGCCAGTGCACTCGCAGTAATGCGTTATTCTCGTTATTCATTATCGCCTCTCCGTCCTTGCTCATTTCCTCTCTCCCCCTCCCGGCCCGCAGGATATGACGATCGCCGCAGCCTGTGCCCCCCCGGGCGGCGGCCGCAACCCCGTCACGCCGCGCTTCCTGCGCCACTTCAGCATGCTGTGCCTGCCCACGCCCTCCGAGCACAGCCTCAAGCAGATCTTCAAGGTCAGACCCCCCCCCCCGCCTGCATGCAGAGCTCGCTCTGTCTTTATCGCAACATTGGCTCTTATCTTAGCGTCTAACAAGTGTGTGTGTGTGTGTGTGTGTGTGTGTGTGTGCATTCTCAGTTTAGGAATTCATTCGGTTCAGGAAATGAATTAAATCCAAATTGAAAAATTGTTTTTTTTTTTTTTTTTTTTTGTTTTTTTTGTTTTTTTTGTTTTTTTTGAGTTGACGAACTGAGTTGGTCCCAGCCGGCCCCTCCCTCCTCCTCCCCCCTCCCCAGGCCATCCTGTGCGGGTTCCTGGCGGACTTCCCTGTGGCGGTGAAGCAGACGGCGGACAACATCGTGGAGGCGGCGGTGGAGATGTACCACCGCATGAGCGTGGACCTGCTGCCCACGCCCGCCAAGTCCCACTACGTCTTCAACCTGCGGGACCTCTCCAAGTGTGTGCAGGGTGAGGGGCAGACACGCCCGCACCGTACAGGCATGCTGGGGAAAACGCAGCCAGTGGGTACAGGGGGGCGAACAGGATTGTTCATTTTTACAGCATCAGGTATAAAAGCATGCTGTGTCTGTGACTCCCGGCTTGTACACACTCCATCAGGGATTTTACAGGAATGTTGGTTAGGGCTGAACCAGACTGCACACAGTCGGGTACCCAGGGGATTTGTGAAGACCCCACAGCCTCTACATGCCGACCCCTCCACTGCCTTTTCCCCCTGTCCCGTGCTCTGGGGCTGATGTGGGACCCCTGTCCTGCCCTGACCCTCCCCAGGGATGCTGCAGTGTGACTCCAGCAGTGTGCGGGACCAGACCCAGATCTTCCGCCTCTTCTGTCACGAGTGCCAGAGGGTTTTCCACGACCGGCTCATCAACAACGAAGACAAGACCTACTTCAACACCATGGTCGCAGAGATGGCCAGTAAGCTCCCTCTGCGCCCTGGACTCTGCTCCAGCACCACCGTTTATTCACAGCTCACACTTTTATTTTGCTGGTATTTACATCGCCACATGACCTCTTTCCTACCAGGCAAACATTTTGGGATTAACCTGGAGCCCAGTTACTTTGTGACCCAGCCCATCATCTTTGGGGATTTCATTAAGGTGAGACGGTGTAAAATCTTCAGGAGTTTAAACGTATGATAGTGAAAAGATATGCAGCCAGCTAAGTGTACTGTTGTCATTGAGTTAGTATGGCTGTTGATTTATAACCTCATATTCAGGCATTAAACACGGTCAGATTAATATGCGCTGTGCTCTAGGCAGGTTTACAGCAACAACAGGGAGAATGTGCAGCTGTGTGAGAAGCACTGGGTTTAATTTAGGAACACTGTACTGCCTGTTTCTAAATGAACGTGCTATACATCTTCACACAACGCCTGTGCATCCTCAGAGTAAATGCATTTTTCACTGTGGGAATTCCAGATGGGGCAAGACATGGCAGACCGCGTATATGAAGACCTGAAGGACATAGAGAAGATTCGCTCTGTTCTGCAGGAGTACTTAGACGATTACAACATGACGAACTCCAAGGAGACCAAGCTGGTGTTTTTCCAAGATGCCATTGAGCATGTCTCAAGGTTACTGTGCAGGGACTAATGAACTGAGAAGCCTGTTTAATCGATCGAGTTTTCATTTTGAAATATGCTAATATGTGCAGCATGAAAATACTTTAGTTTCCTTTGAAAAAAAACTGCTTTTCCAATTTGTATTGCCCAGTTTGTTCATGCACATTTTTTTAGGCAGTATTACCTTACCGACTGCACAAACAAATAATTGATTTCTCCAAAAAGACTTAATTGGTTGGGATTTCCTCATGGTGGTGGGATGAAAGAGCCTGTCCGTCTCCGCAGGATCGCCCGCATGATTCGCCAGGAGCGGGGCAACGCCCTGCTGGTGGGCGTGGGCGGCACGGGCAAGCAGTCCCTGACCCGGCTGGCGGCCCACATGTGCGGCTACCGCTGCTTCCAGATCGAGCTCTGCCGCGGCTACAACTACGTCAGCTTCCACGAGGACCTGCGCAAGCTGTGCAAGATGGCCGGCGTGGAGGGCAAGGACACCGTCTTCCTCTTCACCGACACCCAGGTGTGGCGTTACTGCCGTCCACTGTGTCCCTAGTGCCTTTAAGAGCTGCAGAGGGTCCATCTCACCAGAACTGCATCCATTATCCTAACCAATCTCTACATCATTTTAGCCACAGCTGCCTTTCCCAGGAAATCCCCTCACACATTAAGAAATGCTGTCCTTTTCAAATATTTTTATTAAATTTGTATATTTTGCCTAGCATGTTGAGGTGAAGTGGCATTTGACATCTTGTTCCACTTAGCAAATGAGTACATTTAAAGGTGGTCATTCGTGTCAGTGGGTGAATGACATTGCACGTGCTGTATTGACGCTTTTGTCAGATTGTAGTGGAAGAGTTCTTGGAGGACATAAACAACATGCTGAACTCAGGGGAGGTGCCCAACCTTTTTGAGAAGGACGAGCTGGAGCAGGTGCTGGCAGCCACCCGTCCCAAAGCCAAGGAAGCTGGCATCGCCGAGGGCAACCGCGATGAGGTGATCTTGGCTTACTATTACTTTGGGAACGTTCGCAGTCCTGGTCTTCAGTTGGGCTGGTTGTTTCATGATGAGTTCAGAACCAGCCAGGAGCCAAGTCAAGAGGGTAGCTCTTGACTTGGCTCTTGTCTTTGGAGTACCCTTATTATCAGTATATTGCATCCAGAATTACATTTTTTACAAATGGAAAGCAGGGAAAGTCTAAGCTGCATGTATAGGGTCTTTGGATTTTTAATATTTCAATAGAATTATGCATATTCTGCATTGGATGCTTGAATTGTGTGTGTGTGCGTGTGCAGGTGTTCCAGTTCTTCATCTCTCGCGTGCGTGAGAAGCTGCACATCGTGCTGTGCATGAGCCCCGTGGGAGACGCCTTCAGAGCTCGCTGCAGAATGTTCCCCTCGCTGGTCAACTGCTGCACCATCGACTGGTTCGTCCAGGTCGGGCCCCTCCTCCACAGCCTCAGCGTCCCTTCGGCTCCCCCTCTCTTCTTAATGCGTAGCTCTGAACTTCACTTCCCATCGCCATTTACCTGACCCCTGACCCCTGACCCCTGACTCCCCTTTCCGTCCCCCTCCAGTGGCCCCGGGAGGCCCTGCACTCGGTCTCCCAGTTCTTCTTCCAGAACGTGGAGCTGGGGAGCGAGGAGATGAAGGAGCGCTTCTCGGAGATGTGCGTGGAGATCCACGTGAGCGTTGAAGAGCTGGCCGAGCGGTTCTACTCGGAGCTGCGGCGTCGCTACTACACCACGCCCACCTCCTACCTGGAGCTCATCAACCTCTACCTGTCCATGCTGGAGGGCAAGAGGCAGGAGCTGGTGGCGGTCAGCAGGCTTTTTTTTTTTTTTTTACTGGAGTTCTGATCTTACTTTGACTTTTACAGGAAGTTAAGGCTGGTTCTTACCCACAGGTGTGCTAAATACTGTGGTGAACACGTGTGTGTGTGCGTGCATTTGTGTGTGTGTGTTCCAGGCCCGTGACCGTGTGAAGAATGGGCTGACCAAACTCCTGGAGACCAATGAGCTTGTGGACAAGATGAAGGTGGATCTGTCAGCCCTGGAGCCTGTCCTCAAACAGAAGTCCATCGACGTCAACGCTCTGATGGCCAAACTGGCTGTGGACCAAGAGAAGGCAGATCAGGTGTGTATATCTGTGTGTGTTAATGTGCTTGTGTGTGTCTGTGCATGCGTGTGCTGAATGTGCAGTGTTGCGTCTGAGCAGGTCCGCAGCGTGGTCAAGGACGACGAGGCTTTGGCCAAGGTGAAGGCAGAGGACACCCAGGCCATCGCGGACGATGCCCAGCGGGACCTGGACGAGGCTCTGCCCGCCTTGGACAGCGCCAACGTTGCGCTCAACGCCCTGGACAAGGCGGACATCTCCGAAATCCGCGTGTTCACCAAACCGCCCGACATGGTCATGACCGTTATGGAAGCTGTCTGCATTCTGCTCAACAGCAAGTGAGTCCACCGAGCATCTCTTTAATCAGGCTATTTCTCACATGGAGGACAGGCTCTTACTGGAAGTCTCTTTCACATTACTGTGGCCTCACTCTCCATCACCTCCCACCCGCAGACCAGACTGGACCAGCGCTAAGCAGGTGCTGGGCGACTCCTACTTCCTGAAGAAGCTGATGGACTACGACAAGGAGAACATCAAGCCGCAGGTCCTGCAGAAGCTGCAGCGCTACGTGAACAACCCTGACTTTGTGCCGGAGAAGGTGGAGAAGGTGTCCAAGGCCTGCCGCTCCATGTGCATGTGGGTGCGGGCCATGGACCTCTACTCCCGCGTCCTGAAGGAAGTGGGGCCCAAAAGGGAGAAGCTGGCTGCCGCACAGGTGACTACCATCTCGCTGCCCCTCTGAGAGTCCGTCTTCTCATTGGTCAGTCTCTCAGCGAGTCCATGTTCTCATTGGTCAATCACTCAGAGAGTCCATCTTAGTCTGTCACTAACTCTGCCCCCCCCACCCCCCCGTGTCTCTCTCTGGCCAGGCGGAACTGGATGTCGTGATGTCCACTCTCAGAGAGAAGCAGGCCAAGCTCCAGGAGGTGGAGGACCAGATCAAGGTTCTGCAGGACCAGTTTGACAGCAGCGTGTCGGAGAAAGAGACGCTGGGTAGGGACCGTAACGTCCTGGTGCGTCTTTAGCCCTCTAGCTGGGGTCAGCCGGGCGCGGGCGGGCACTGACCGCGTGATTGTCCTCCCCCTCCCTCCGGCAGCGAAGACCATGGCGCTGACGGAGACGCGGCTGGGCCGGGCGGGGAAGCTGACGGCCTCGCTGGGGGACGAGCAGGTGCGCTGGCAGGAGAGCATCGCCCTGTTCGAGCAGGAGATCACCAACGTCATCGGCAACGTCTTCATCGGCGCCGCGTGCGTGGCCTACTACGGGGCCTTCACCTCGCACTACCGCCAGCTGGTACGCGCTGTGGCAGCACCCTGCTCAGTGACTTAACACAGGTGCGCATGTGCATGTGTATGTGAATAGTCTGCTGTGTAGCACATCACTCCGTGTCTCCTGATCAGCTGATTGACCAGTGGACGTCCCGGTGCCAAGAGCTGGGGATACCCATCAGTGACAGCTTCAGCCTCATCAACATCCTTGGCGACCCCTACGAGATCCGCCAGTGGAATGCAGAAGGGTTGCCCCGGGATACGGTCTCCACGGAGAATGGCATCCTGGTGACTTGCGGTCGCCGGTGGCCGCTCATGATTGACCCCCAGGACCAGGTGGGCTTAATGTAATCATGATCCAGGCCTGGCATCCCGGTCCTTTCTCAGTTTGCTTGCTCCTCCAGCGTTATCCGCTCTCACTGATTCTCCTCACTCTGTCCCTCAGGCCAACCGCTGGATCCGCACCAAGGAGACCAAAAACGGGCTGTCGGTGATCAAGCTGACCGACTCGGGCTTCCTGCGCACGCTGGAGAACGCCATCCGCCTGGGCCTGCCTGTGCTGCTGGAGGAGGTGCCCTGTCTTTCCCTCAGAGAAGCGTGTCTGCCTGAAGCCTCGGCTCCACTGTTTCTCTAACGCTGATGGCTGTCGGCTTTTCTCTGTGCAGCTGAAGGAGACGCTGGACCCGGCGCTGGAGCCCATCCTGCTGAAGCAGACCTACGTTTCGGGCGGGCGCACGCTCATTCGCCTGGGAGACTCGGACGTCGACTACGACAAGAACTTCCGCTTCTACATGACCACCAAAATGGCCAACCCCCATTACCTGCCGGAGGTCAGCTGAGCGGTGTCGCACAAGTCTGGCACTGCCTCTTAGGCATGGCTCAAACACTCACTGTTATTGTGTCTGGCACTGGAGTGCTGCGGGTTCGGTGGAAGTCTTTATGTTGTGGCTGTCTTGTCCCACACAAATGCATTTACAGGAGTCTTTATATTATATATACCCTCGTCTTAAAAAGGTGATTTTTAAAAATTGTTCCTTGGCTGTGGCTCCACCAGGTCATCTGAGATTTGTCCATAAAAGGCATTCACAGCAGGGGATGTTTTTACAGCCCAGCTCATTTCTGTGGCCATCTTCTCTGCTTTTACACGGCACACCTTCCTCCCTGTAGGTCTGCATCAAAGTGACCATCATAAACTTCACTGTGACCAAGTCAGGGCTGGAGGACCAGCTCCTGAGGTAAGCACATTTGTGGCTCCTGTTTTATGGCTAGCTGTCCTGTGTAGGTGTGATGTTGACTAAGAGTGATACTTCTGCCTGCAGAGGCGTAGATTGTGACAGCTGAAGCAGTCTGCCATTGAAATGTGCAGTGTTGTAGCTCAGTTACATGTCATTGTGTTCATTAATAGAGTATGCTTCCCCTCAAATGTTTGTGGTATGAAATTATTGGGGCATTAGTCATTATTTTAATGTACACTAGTATAAGTGTACAGAACAGAAGTGGTGTGGGCTGGTGGTAAGGAGCAGGACTTGCTGTACTGATGAATTCATCCGCTTGATGAATCTCCTGAGCGTTTTCCTGCTCCCCTCAGCGACGTCGTCCGCCTGGAGCGGCCGGACCTGGAGGAGCAGCGCAACGAGCTGATCGTGTGCATCAACGCCGACCGCACCCAGCTGAAAGCCATCGAGGACCGCATCCTCAAGCTCCTGTTCACCTCCGAGGGAAACATCCTGGACAACGAGGAGCTGGTCCAGACCCTGCAGGAGTCCAAGGTCCTGTCACATGACACAGCTGAACCCCGGCCGTGGTGTTGAGTTGGATTTAACAAGCGTACAGTTAGCTTTTTACAGCGGCCATTTTGTTTGGTGTGCATTTATCAGCCGTGGCTGGCGAGTTGGAAATGGAGGATGCAGAAAGGCAGTCTGCTTCTCCTTACGGTTTAAAGAGGAGATTTCTATTCTTGGTCTACTCAATTCTTGGTTCAGGAATCACTGCTAATCATTTTAATACATAGCACTTATTATATTATGATATGTGCATTTATTCACCGGTACGAATAATTTCAGGTTTAGGTGAATTAGTAGAATGTAATCAGGCAACATTGATCTACACAGGTGACATCAGGAGCCATCAAGAGCCGGCTGGAGGAGGCGGAGTCCACAGAGCTGATGATTGACGCCGCTCGGGAGAAGTACAGAGCCGTGGCCACACGCGGCTCCATCATGTACTTTGTCATTGCCAGCCTCTCTGAGATCGACCCCATGTACCAGTTCTCCCTGAAGTACTTCAAACAGGTACCGCACGTCTGCTCCCTCATCCCATGGCCCCTAGCTTAGACTCACCCCCCTCATTCTGTCTGAAATTCATCCGCTCTTAATCAGGTTCCTCACTTAAGTCGTGATCGAGACTGCTCATCTCTTCCACATGGCCAAGAGCCAGAGCGCTTTTTGTTCTGAGATGAGTATAAAAGCAATGCGTTATAAAAAGTGTGGTTTCAGGTTTTGCAAGCCCACCCAATTGGAAGTCTCATTGATAAGTCTGATAAGGCATTTTCTTTTTGCGTGAGTGCTGTTCATCTGTATATCGGCTCCTGTTTTTATTTGAGCCTGTTTTATCCCACCATTTTATTGCCTGACTCATCAGCTTGCTCCCTGATGGCACTGATGTTGTTGTGCAAGCGGCCCATTGGCTGACTGAGCTGTCTCTCCCGCAGCTGTTTAACACCACCATCGAGACGTCGGAGAAGAACGACGAGCTGAGCGTGCGTCTGCAGACCCTGCTGGACCAGACGCTGCTCACCTCCTACACCAACGTGTCCCGCGGGCTCTTCGAGCGCCACAAGGCCATCTACAGCTTCATGCTGTGCGTGGAGATCATGCGCGAGCGGGGGGAGGTGTCCGACGTGGAGTGGCAGTACCTGCTCCGGGGCAGCGTGGGCGTCGACAAGGTCAGCGCACGTCCCCAGGGGTTCCCCAGGGGTCCCCGGTCTTACCCGGAAAGGGCCGGTGTGGGTGCAGGTTTCTGTTCTAGCGCAGCTCTTGAGTCACCTGACTCTACTGAAGGGCTTGATTGAAAACCGTGATTTAGTTAATGTGTTGAATCGGGTGTCTTAGTGCGGGGCTGAAGCAGAAAGCCGGATGAGATTGGGGACCCCTGGTGTACAGGCTGCCATCCATGCCACAGGCCCTGATGCTGGGGGCCTCATTGTGTGTGTGTGTGTGTGAACATGTACTCCAGCACCAGCTGTGTCTGTGTAGGGCTGGCCGGCGTGTGCGTTCTGTCCCAGTGTGGGGCTGCCTTATCTCTCGTCACACCGCTCGTCCTCCTGCAGGAACGCGACGGTAAGCCAGACGTCCCCTGGCTGTCGGACGAGGACTGGAAGACCTGCTGTGACCTGGAGGACGTAGTGCCCTGCTTCAAGGGCATCAAGAAGGAGATTGTGGCCACGCCCATCTCCGTCATGCTGGGTAAACGCAGTGTGCAGTAAATTTACTGTCTCTCCCCCCCTTCACACCATAAAGCTACATGCTTTACCCACAGCTGATAGCATGTGCACTGCGATTTTAAAATCTAGATTCAAATGTGCAGGATTTGGTTTAAAAAAGTCAGTCAGATTTGACTCAGATGTTAAGAGGGCGAGCAGCGTGGTGGGCTCAGATGGTGGTCGTGTGGGTGCTGAGTGACCTGTGTCTCCGTGCTCAGGGCGTCTGAAGGTCAGTGTGAACCCGGAGTCCTGGGAGGGCTACGTCACTGAGCTGCCCCCCTACTCAGAGGACCCAGAGCAGCAGACCGACCTCATCCGGGGCCACTGGAACCAGAGGCTGGGCGCCTTTCAGAAGCTCATCCTCATCAAGAGCTTCATGGAGGAAAAGGTGAGCGAGCTTTCACACACGATGCGTGGTGACTGCCTACTTACGCTCCCTCCCCCCACAATTTTTAAGCTTTCTTTTTCTGTAAACAAAGTAGAAACACCACCAAAAATGATTTAACACTAACACGTTAAAATAATAATAACCTTGTTATTATTCATTTAAAACGGGATGTCTTTGCTGACTTTCTGCATGGAACCACGCATAATAAATTGTAGCAGTTAAACTATTAGGCTCAGTGGGGATTTGATTGGGTTGTGTGTAGGATAAAGCTTTCTTGGATGCTGTAGCCTGTGTAATACCTCTGGACTCTGTGTGCAGGTGGTGTTTGCCGTGACCGAGTTCGTCATCGTGGCCTTGGGAAAGCAGTTTGTGGAGAACCCTCCTGTGGACCTGGCCACCCTCTACAGCGACATGTCCCCCTCCACCCCGCTGGTGTTCATCCTCAGCACCGGCTCTGACCCCATGGGGGCCTTCCAGAGGTTCGCCAAGGAGAGAGGCTACATGAACAGGTAAAGGGGGAGCAGGAAAGCCCTCAGTTTGTTCCTCTTGTACTTTCCCATTCCAGGATAACTTATTTATTTACAGTTTCACCAACTAATCGAACTTGCAGTTTTACCAAGCTATAGTCAAGCACTCCCAAACAATACCTCTAAAATGCTATTTCAGTGTGAGAATGGATTTGGTATTATTTCAGAATGTTTACTGAAGTTGACTTAAAGTTAGGGTAATCTTCCTCATCCTCTTCCTCTCGTTCAGGGTGGAGTCTATATCGCTGGGTCAGGGACAGGGTCCTATAGCAGAGAAGATGATCTTGGCCGCGATGAAGTCAGGGAATTGGATCTTCCTGCAGAACTGTCACCTGGCTGTGTCCTGGATGCTGGCCATGGAGGAGCTCATCAAGACCTTTGCTGAGCCTGGTAACACACTCACTTATGTTAAAGCTTAAACACACTGTGCTTTATTTCACCCTTAAACACACTTGTTTTCCTCCCCATGTTTAGATACGGTCATCCATGACGACTTCAGGCTGTTTCTCAGTTCCATGCCCACCCCCGTGTTTCCAGTGACGGTGCTGCAGAACTCCGTTAAGGTCGGTTTCAGTGTTTGCTCAAGTGCAAGTGTTAGTTTCCTCTTATGATTTATGGTAGCCTAAGCATCCGCTCTGTAAATGCATAAAGGAAGCGCTCTGAGGATCAGGGGGGAAATCGTGGGCTGCTTTTAGCTGCAAGTGAAGTTTCTCACAGCTGGACAGAGTGGAATTTAGCCTCATCAATTTTCTGCGCTGACAAAATGGACACAGAATGAAAGTCTCAATCAGGGGAAGAGAGCAGGTTATACCTGCCATTAAACACACAACACAATACAAGTGGGTAAGACCACAGCATTACCTCCCAGGTGACCAACGAGCCTCCGAAGGGCCTTCGGGCGAACGTGCGGAGAGCCTTCACAGAGATCACCTGCAGCTTCTTTGAGGAGCACATTCTGGGGCGGCCGTGGAGGAAGATCATCTTCGGGGTGTGCTTCTTCCACGCCATCATCCAGGTACGGTGTGCCCACCCCGTCCGTCATTTATCTGTATGACCACTGTGCTCCAGTCTTGTGTTTGCGTTAAATAAGATCTCCACAACTTTTAACCTGTTTTTACACTTTTGCACTAAAAGATGGAAAATAAATAATGAAGGTGCATTGTAATGTTTTTACTTTGTTTCTTGTGTTGCATGACACAAAAGTGAAGACTCATGAAGATGCTGGATTTGCGTGAATTCACTATCTCAGTATTTGACTTGTCTAAAATGGCTGTTTGACTGTGTGGTCTGAATACAGTAGAGGTACACGTACAGTGCAGTGCAAGGGCTTGTGTGATTTTTGAATGGGGCCTCTGCTTTTTTTTATTTTTTTTATTACCCTCATCCCTTTCCATTTCTCATAACCAGGAAAGGAAAAAGTTTGGGCCCCTGGGGTGGAACATCCGGTACGAGTTTAACGACAGCGACAGGGAGTGCGCTCTGCTCAACCTCAACCTGTACTGCCAGTCCGGCAGCATCCCCTGGGACGCGCTCATCTACATCACAGGTGCGCAGCGCACACGTCTGTCAATCATCCAAAGCGCTGGCGTGCACATGCAGGTTACTCTGCTGACCTGTCAATCACCCCAAGCGCTGGTGTGCACATGCAGGTTACTCTGCTGACCTGTCAATCATCCAAAGCGCTGGCGTGCACATGCAGGTTACTCTGCTGACCTGTCAATCATCCAAAGCGCTGGCGTGCACATGCAGGTTACTCTGCTGACCTGTCAATCATCCAGAGCGCTGGCGTGCTCACGCAGGTTACTCTGCTGACCTGTCAATCATCCAAAGCGCTGGCGTGCACATGCAGGTTACTCTGCTGACCTGTCAATCATCCAAAGCGCTGGTGTGCGCACGCAGGTTACTCTGCTGACCTGTCAATCATCCAAAGCGCTGGCGTGCACATGCAGGTTACTCTGCTGACCTGTCAATCATCCAAAGCGCTGGCGTGCGCACGCAGGTTACTCTGCTGACACGATTACATCCATAGCACAGCACTGCTGCTGTCAGAAGGCCGATCACATAAAGGAGAAATATGCTGCGCACTGGTGTGTTTTAGCGAGGTTGGTCTTCATCAGGTCTTCAACCTTCCTGATTGAAATTCTGTCCTTGTGACTTATGGCACGGACCTACCCGCTTTGAAGAATTATTTTGTAATTCAGGCTGTGCCTATGTAGAGGCTATGTAGAGAAGGCCAGATGGAACTACTGTTTACAATGACGTACGCAGAATTCTTCATTATTTCTGTGTGAATGTTTGCATCTGAAAGATCACATTTCTTCACAGCATGTGAAAAGCAGGAAGTTATTTTGACATGCAGAAATTGCATTTGTAAAAATGGTACAATCATTTGGAATTTCAAAGTTTTGTATTAGTCATCCATTGTCTTAGTCTGTCGGTCCCCCCCCCCCCCCCCCCACACACACACACACACACACACACAGGGGAGATCACGTATGGGGGGCGTGTGACGGACGCTTGGGACCAGCGCTGCCTTCACACCATCCTCAAGGGCTTTTTCTCTCCACCCACACTGGAGGACGGCTACACTTACTCCAAATCAGGCAAGTCACACACCGGGAAGGCTCTACATTGCACATTATATTAAACTACATTGATTTAACAGACAGTCAGAGTTGCAATGTAGGAAATGACATAACACTTGAATGATGTAATGCTGGCATACTCCATTGCAGGGATATATTTTGCTCCTGAGGCAGACAGTTTGCAAGATTACAGGGAGTACATTGAAAACCTTCCTCTGATTGATGACCCTGAGATCTTTGGAATGCATGAGAATGCCAATCTGGCTTTCCAGGTCAGTTTATCACAACGTTTTTTCTAGTTTGTCATGACAGTATGTGTGTGTGGCATGTATACCACCTAAAAGGTGTACTTTTGTGTATCCAGTTTAATGGTGGTATGCAGTGATTTAAGTGCACTAAAAAGCTTTATGTTGAAGGTATTTTTACATGAACACGCTTTTTCTGGGACATCAGCGGCAGGAGACCATGACCGTTATCAACACGATTCTGGAGGTGCAGCCGAGGTCATCCGCGCAGGGCGGAGGGAAGAGCAACGATGAGATCGTGCACGAGCTCGCCGACGCCATACTGGCCAAAGTCCCAGGTGTGATGTGCACCGAGGTCCAGGCCGTCCGTCCTTATGGGGCAATGCTGCGTCTTCCCCTCTGTTGTATGGGTTTTTGCTCTGTGTCAGTTAAAGTGAAGGTGCATCTTATTCATATGTGTTGTATACTTTATGCATGCTATCTAGAATGGGGCTGTCAACTTGACCAAAAAAAAAATAGTGAATGCCATCACAAAAATATTCAGGTCAACTGATATAATCTCTTGCTGCACAACGTTAATCAGCTGTGTGCGTTGCTCTAAGAGCTTCTGCTAAGTGATTGTAGTGTAATGTAATTGTTTTTGCACCAGGAGAAAGATGACTTTTTGAAATGTGGAACTTTAGATTTCACGGACACGCGATGAACCATTTTTTAACGTTAATTTTAAGAATTGAAAAGTGATTTTTATTTCCAATGTGAGGACTTTGAATTTCAACTTTAAAATCTGACATCCCTAATCTAGAGGTGAGTAGCATTGCTCCCTCCCCCTGAGTTTGTGCCCAGTCCAGCCCCAAGTGCAAGGACGGCAGTGAAAAACGCCTTCCTTTTACTCTGCAGTGAAGCTGGACATGGACCAGGCTATAGAGAGTCTCTTTCTGAAAGATGCCAACGGCCGCCTCAACTCGCTCACCACCGTGCTGGGACAGGAAGTGGACCGCTTCAACAACCTGCTCCGAGTGCTGCGGGTGAGTCCCGCGGCGGCGTCCCCCGCCGCACGGCCAGTCAGGCGCAATTACATTCGGTGAACAGTGAGGGTGTGTCAGTGTGTCTGGGGCTCAGCAGGTCGCTTATATAACAAGCTAAAAAAGAACGACAAAAACCCACAAAGCACTCGTGCAACTCTTGACTCGTCATTTAAACCGAAAACGTATTGCATTGCAGTGGGGGGAAAAAGTCACAAACTGTAACATCAGGGAATAAATCACATGCTTGTGTGTTGACCTCCTAAAGGTTGCAATGTGAGCATGATTGGGTACTCCAAATTCAGAGAAAATGGTAGAAACGACAGTTTGACAATTTTAAGAAGTAGACTTAACAGCCCTAAATTCTTTTTAATCGAGACTTGGCCTCCAGGGCTTGCTTATCTAACTGGCTGATGTGATCCTGGTGGACTCAAACTGTTCTCTCTCTCTCGCAGACATCTCTGTGCACCTTGCAGAAAGCCATCGCAGGGCTGGTGGTGATGTCCGAGGAGATGGAGCGGATCTACAACAGCTTCCTCAACAACCAGGTGCCCAGCCACTGGGGCAACTCTGCATACCCCTCCCTGAAGCCTCTGGGCAGCTGGGTGAAAGACCTGTCCCTCCGGACCAGCTTCATAGAGGTGAGGCACTTCACCGGAACGCTGGCCTGGAATACATCAAATTAGGCCCTTAAAGTTTGACTAACAAATGAAATGTCTGCTACTTCTTCACAAACACTGTTTGGCAAGTTTGCCAATCACTAACTCTGAATAAGCCGAGTGGAAATGACCCAAGTCATATGTGTTAAGAGGCTCTAGTTCTTGTTTAAACCCGAGCTGCTGTGTTCTGAACATACCTCAATGTGTTCTGGGAAAACTCCTGCTAAACACACTTTCCTTTGTCGTATTATGAGATGCTAGACTAAATATTCAGCAAATTGAAGGGTTTTTTTATTCTTACTTTATTTTACAGTTTTTGAAATGTCAGATTTAGATTAAACATGAAAAGACTAAAGTGTGCATGCATAAAAACATTTTACATATAGGCCTTGGTGATTATTAGTTTACTGATTTAATTGAAATTTTGCAGTTCATTTATATTTTACTGTAGTGTTTTTTTGGTGTGCTGTATAATTCCCCCCCCCTTTCCCCAGAGCTGGATCACAAGGGGTCCGCCTCGGTCCTTCTGGATCTCTGGATTTTTCTTTCCCCAAGGCTTTCTCACTGGTAAGTCACGGGGTGCACTCTGCCATGGCAACCCACTTAGTACAGCATGCTTACAGATTCACATCCACCAATCATCGATGACATTGTTTTAAAAAAAAAACCCAAAAAAACCTTTCTAGCCATTTTTCTCCCCCAGGGGCGTTACAGAACCACGCCCGAGCCTACAACCTGCCCATCGACGAGCTCAATTTCCGATTCAACATGGTGCCTGTCTATCGGGACCAGAACGCGGTCTGCGAGGCCCTGAGGACTCTGCCGGACGGCACTGAGCTGGAGATGGACGCTGAGGTAAGAACTCCCTTCCCACTGCTGACAACTGACTTGGCAAAATGAAGGATGAATCTATAAATCCACATTTCTGCAGTAAAATGAAATTCATACCAGTGGTAGTTGTATACCTAGTTTTTAATGAATCCACTAGTGTTTTGAAAATGATTTGGAAGTTTTTTTTATTCATTTTTAATTTTTAAAAATGTATTTAAAATATAGAATTTGTAGTGTTCTCTATGGTTGGTGCGCTATGTTTTGCATTTGTTATACTGGTTTTAATATAGCAGTTTTAATGATCAACTGTCTAAATCTTCATCTTTGACAGAAAGCATGGTATGTTATGCAGTGTGAAACTACCAGGTCCGGTGGTTGAGTAAGACAGAAATGTTCATAATTAGTGTCTTTGTTTCCCCTGTCTTTCCCTCCCTGCCCTTAGTTACCCATTCCTGAGGATGGAGTGCTGGTCCATGGCATGTTCATGGACGCTAGCCGCTGGGACGATGACAACATGGTGATAGCGGACGCGTTGCCGCGGGTGATGAACCCCATGCTGCCGGTGGTGCACTTTGAGCCTCAGCAGAACTACGAGCCGGACGGGTCCCTGTACCACGCCCCGCTGTACAAGACCTCCGCCCGCGCTGGGACTCTGTCCACCACAGGTGTGCCACTTTATGGCCTGCTTCTTATTTTCACATATACTACTCTTTGACTTTCTATGGAGGCAAGGTGCTGTCCAGAAGTGCTTCTTTATTTCAGCCGATAATGCATTACGCCACTAATCAAATGGAGAACGGTGCCTTCCAGCTGTAGTCCTTACTCATAATTGTGTGTATGTCTGTCCTGATTTCTCTTCCCCTGTTTTGAAGTTAGACAGTATCCTTTAGATAAACCAGTGCTGGGAGTTTGAGGTTCTTAGCCCTTCGTAGTTTGGTCAGCATTATGCTGCCCTGTTCAGTAGTCTTATGTGCATTTTGGTTGTGTTCAGTTCTCTGCCTTGGCAAATATGTTTTCTGTTTGAGCACTATGTTTGAAGCAGTTCTTTTGAGAGGCTTAGCCATGCTTTGCCTGTGTATCTTTGTCATAGGTACCGTAATTTCTAGGATCTGTTTGTGTCAATAGAAAATAAACATAATAAATGTCGTTTTCATTGCATGCTGGGACAGTAAATGATGCGTTTCTTGTGATGTGTATATTTGTTGCACTGCTGTAATTTAGCTATGCTTGTGCTATTAAACCGTGTCCATTTCATGTGATGATTTATTGCAGGTCACTCAACCAACTTTGTGGTGACTGTCATGCTGCCCTCCAGTCGGCCCAGTGACTACTGGATATCAAAAGCCTCCGCTTTACTCTGTCAGCTTAACGAGTGACACAGCGCTTCTGTACTGCTCAACTTTCTCAATGTCTCTTGTAAGTTTGCTTTTATTAAAGTGCGCGTTTTGGTTTTGTGTCTGTTTTTTGTTCTGAATTCACATGGTGTACGGTGTAATGTGTGTTGGTACCTACTGAAGATAGAGGGGGGGGGGGGGCAGCCAGAAATGTTCTCTCTCTTGCTCTCTCTCGTTCTCTCTCTCTCTGCTCCAACACCTCCACCGTTCCTCCTCCACTCCTCCGGGGGGCCAGCGCCCCCCTTCTACCCCTCCCGTAACGTTGGCACACTTACCCTTTGAGCCACTCCAGCACCCAAGCTACCCACCTCTTATTCAGCAATATAAAGCGTACAGTGTGAAACATCCAAGACAAACATGAAGGGGACCCGGGAATCGAACCGGGAACCTTGGCATTGAAAGACAACGGCGATACCGTTGCGCCACCTACATCGTCGTAGACACACGGCTGCTTCAGAGGGTAGAAGAAGATGAGATCACAGACACCCAAGACACACCTGAATGAGATGCAGGAAACGAACACAGAAACGCTTTCAGGTGCGCATGATGGTGATTAGACATTCCTTGGGGCGGGCGCGGTCTGGAGCCTATCCAAGCATGCAGTGAGTGAGATGCAGGATTGTACTCTCAACAGGTCTCCAATCCATTGCAAGGCAGGCCCACACACCACTTAAGTTTCACTTAACCACCGTGCCATCCCAAACATGTTTATTTCAGAGTGACACACAACAATATAAAATGCATACAAATAGTCATTAGGCACTGGGTGTGATAGGAGTGGACCAAAGTTGAGCCTAAAATTGGGCGCAGCATTAAAATTGGTGTATTAATCCAGTAATGTTTTCTCAGATTCATACCTTTCCACAATTAAGATAATTAAAAAGCTGTCTACATAAGAACTTCCCTAGTTTGAGTATTGCCTTAATCGGGTTCAACTCTGATTTTAGTGTGCATGTATAGCCGAGATCTGTGTTTTTCTGCGCTTAAATGGTGATTAATGGCAGGTGAGCGGATGAGAGGCTGCTCTGTTGCGAGTGCGCTTTTTTTCCACAAGAGGGAGCCAAATCTATTGACTTGTACCCTGCAATAATTCAGCCAGTGCATTTCTGCATGAGCTCTTCCTAGTCGTTTAATACAGATGCTCCGACTTAAGCTTACATTTTCCCCATAGGGATTTAATTTTTTGCCGAAAATAAGGTCTGTGGTTAACGCAAGTCTAGGAGAGGTCCACGTTTTGTTCTACGAGATAAATTACAACCATTATTATCACCACCGTGGATTTCTAAGCTGTTACGTGCTTTTAATAGGTAAGTTGCTATATTGAAACGAATTACTATTTAATTAATTTAATTAATACACACAAACGTTCTGCACAATTATTTGTTGTCATGAAAAATGGACCACTTGTATTGCTTTATTTTTCTATAAATTTATAAGATGAAGGCCTCCTGAAAATGAAATTAAACGAAATTTTACAAAAAGATGCATACGTTTAATGATGAGGTAAACATTTTGCGGAATGCGCAATGTAGCTCCAGTCCATAAAATGTACAGAGAACCTAAGAAATGACCATTGTCCCCTTTATTCGATTGATTACGTTTTGACCAACCGTGACGCATTATTTGTATTTTTGAAAGCATGGGATTTGTAGTCAATAAGTAGTTGTGATCGCTAAATCGGATCTGACGTTGGACTTCGAAAGGCAATGTGCTGCACAACAATGCTCGACCGAAAGGTAAATGCATGTTTTGTTGCAAACCAAAGTTAACTGTAATGGTTGCCAGCTAACTTGAACTTTACTTGGAAATACACTTCTCTTTGGTGTCCGATGTTGTCCTTACATTGCATCAATAAATGAGTAAGCTAGCGAGCTGTGTAGATAACATTAACTAGATAGCCAACCAGCTACTTAACGTAAGCGAACTAGTTTGTTGTAAGCAGCCATGCCACTCCACTCCTGTTAATGTGGCTAATGTTTAATGCTTCTGGTCACGTCGTGAAGTATGCAAGTCTTTTGAGAGAGCTTTTTGTTTAAATCATTCTCGTTGTAAGCCACTGTCAGTTTAGCTAACTAAACATGATGGCAGGCATGTTTGCTTTCTCTGGCTGTCCCTCTAATTTATATAAATTGGTTAGCAGGCATGTTTACAGTGATGCACTTCAGTTAGCAGCAATAACTAGCTGGTTTCCTTGGCTGAATTGATTGGTCTGATATTTTTGTGACTACAGCTTACAGTTAATGTACGGATTTGGCTAAATGTTGCATCTGTCGTGTCAGGCATTATTCCATCATGATGTTCCAGACTTTCCAGATTTCATACCGTCTTATTACTGTGGTCAAATATAAGTACTGTACGTATAGTGTATGTTGTACGTACAGTAGTGGTCACAACTGACAGCCCTGTTTCGTAGATTGAATGGATGTGAAATTGTGCCATTTGTAGATATAGAGACTTGTGGATTGTTAAATTAAATATTTATATCTTTTATGAATTTGGTCTGATTGTGAGTATATATTGTTATTTACATTCAATGTCCAGGCCACATACTGCTGCAGAAAGGGTACTGTTTTGTTTGATGAATATGGTTGCACACACACACACACAGTCTCTCCTCTCTCTTTCTCACACACACACACACACAGAAGACTCTTCTCACTCTCCCTCTCAAACATGCACACTCAGACACACATACACACAGAAGACTCTCCTCTGCCACATACACACACACACACATGTGCATTGCACACGCACAAACACAGACACACAGTCTCTCCTCTCTCTCACACGCACACGAACAACACAGACACACAGTCTCTTCTCTCTCTCCCACATGCACACACACATATATATGCAAACACACACGCACAATCTCCTGTCTTTCTTTTTCTCTCTCTCTCACATACACACAGTCTCTCTTTCTCTCATACACACACATACACTCACGCCATCTCTCCTCTCTTTCTGTCTCTCTCACACACACACACACACACACACACACAGTCTCTCCTATCTCTCTCACACATGCACACAGACACATATATGCCCACACACACATACAGTCTCTCTTTCTCTCATATACACACAGTCTCACCTCTCTCTCTCACACAGACACTTATATGTGCACACGTACACACAGTCTCTCCTCTCACACACAATCTCTCCTCTCTCTCTCTCTCTCTCTCACACACACACATTTATATATATACACACACACAGACACACAATCTTTTCTCTCTCTCTTTCACACACGTACACGGGCTTGTGATTTGTGTGGAGAGCTTTGGTTTTGTGAACTTTGTGTTTTTGTTTGTAATTTAGATTAATAAATGTCTGGGTTTGTTTTTAGATCAGTTTCTGTCTTGTTTTTGGTGCATCTGGACTTTGTTTGTTGCGGCCAGTCGAGCCAGCCGTAACAAAATGCGGGCTCGTCCGGGATCTGCCATCCCACTTCTGACACCACGGACAGTCAGACTTCCCTGCGGCGTGCGTGCGTGCGCAGACCTTCCTGCGGCGACGACGTGCTCAGACTACCCTGTGGCGGCGAGGACGCGCGCAGACACACACTTCCCTGCGGCGGCGAGGACGCACGCAGACACACACTTCCCTGCAGCGATGGCGGCAGACTTCTCTGGACAATTTGTTTAGTTTAGTTTTGTATAGTAATTTGAAGAAAAAAATAATTGTCTTATGGGTGGGGGTGTTACGTCCCCTGGCTTGTGATTTGTGTGGAGAGCTTTGGTTTTGTGAACTTTGTGTGTTTTTGTTTGTAATTTAGATTAATAAATGTCTGGGTTTGTTTTTAGATCAGTTTCTGTCTTGTTTTTGGTAGGTATAAGTAGAAGTAGAAGTAAGTAGCTAGGTATATTTAGAAGTAAGTAGGTATAATTAGAAGTAAGTAGAAGTAAGTAAGAAGGTATAATTAGAGGTAAGTAGGTATATTTAGAAGTAAGAAGTAAGTAAGAAGGTATAATTAGAGGTAAGTAGAAGTAAGTAAGAAGGTATAATTAGAGGTAAGTAGGTATAATTAGAAGTAAGTAGAAGTAAGTAAGAAGGTATAATTAGAGGTAAGTAGGTATATTTAGAAGTAAGTAGAAGTAGGTATGATTAGAAGTAAGTAGAAGTAAGTAGGTCTAAGTAGAAGTAAGTAGAAGTAAGTAGGTATAATTAGAAGTAGAAGTAGGTATAATTAGAAGTAAGTAGAAGTAAGTAGGTCTAAGTAGAAGTAAGTAAGTAGGTATAATTAGAAGTAAGTAGAAGTAAGTAAGTAGGTCTAAGTAGAAGTAAGTAAGTAGGTATAATTAGAAGTAAGTAGAAGTAAGTAGGTCTAAGTAGAAGTAAGTAGGTATAATTAGAAGTAAGTAGAAGTAAGTAGGTATAATTGGAAGTAAGTAGAAGTAAGTAGAAGTAAGTAGGTCTAAGTAGAAGTAAGTAGAAGTAAGTAGGTATAATTAGAAGTAGAAGTAGGTATAATTAGAAGTAAGTAGAAGTAAGTAAGTAGGTCTAAGTAGAAGTAAGTAAGTAGGTATAATTAGAAGTAAGTAGAAGTAAGTAAGTAGGTATATTTAGAAGTAAGTAGAAGTAAGTAGAAGTAAGTAGAAGTAAGTAAGTAGGTCTAAGTAGAAGTAAGTAAGTAGGTATAATTAGAAGTAAGTAGAAGTAAGTAGGTCTAAGTAGAAGTAAGTAGGTATAATTAGAAGTAAGTAGAAGTAAGTAGGTCTAAGTAGAAGTAAGTAGAAGTAAGTAGGTCTAAGTAGAAGTAAGTAGGTATAATTGGAAGTAAGTAGAAGTAAGTAGGTATAATTGGAAGTAAGTAGAAGTAAGTAAGTAGGTATATTTAGAAGTAAGTAGAAGTAAGTAGAAGTAAGTAAGTAGGTCTAAGTAGAAGTAAGTAGAAGTAAGTAAGTAGGTATAATTAGAAGTAGAAGTAAGTAAGTAGGTCTAAGTAGAAGTAAGTAAGTAGGTATAATTGGAAGTAAGTAGAAGTAAGTAGGTATAATTGGAAGTAAGTAGAAGTAAGTAAGTAGGTATAATTAGAAGTAAGTAGAAGTAAGTAAGTAGGTCTAAGTAGAAGTAAGTAAGTAGGTATAATTAGAAGTAAGTAGAAGTAAGTAGGTCTAAGTAGAAGTAAGTAGGTATAATTAGAAGTAAGTAGAAGTAAGTAGGTCTAAGTAGAAGTAAGTAGGTCTAAGTAGAAGTAAGTAGGTATATTTAGAAGTAAGTAGAAGTAAGTAGGTATAATTGGAAGTAAGTAGAAGTAAGTAGGTATAATTGGAAGTAAGTAGAAGTAAGTAAGTAGGTATATTTAGAAGTAAGTAGGTATAATTAGAAGTAAGTAGAAGTAAGTAAGAAGGTATAATTAGAGGTAAGTTGGTATATTTAGAAGTAAGAAGTAAGTAAGAAGGTATAATTAGAGGTAAGTAGGTATAATTAGAAGTAAGTAGAAGTAAGTAAGAAGGTATAATTAGAGGTAAGTTGGTATATTTAGAAGTAAGTAGAAGTACGTATAATTAGAAGTAGAAGTAAGTAAGTAGGTCTAAGTAGAAGTAAGTAGGTATAATTAGAAGTAAGTAGAAGTAAGTAGAAGTAAGTAAGTAGGTATAATTAGAAGTAAGTAGAAGTAAGTAGAAGTAAGTAAGTAGGTATAATTAGAAGTAAGTAGAAGTAAGTAGGTCTAAGTAGAAGTAAGTAGGTATAATTAGAAGTAAGTAGAAGTAAGTAAGTAGGTATAATTAGAAGTAAGTAGAAGTAAGTAAGTAGGTCTAAGTAGAAGTAAGTAAGTAGGTATAATTAGAAGTAAGTAGAAGTAAGTAGGTCTAAGTAGAAGTAAGTAGAAGTAAGTAGGTATAATTAGAAGTAAGTAGAAGTAAGTAGGTCTAAGTAGAAGTAAGTAGGTATAATTAGAAGTAAGTAGAAGTAAGTAAGTAGGTATATTTAGAAGTAAGTAGAAGTAAGTAGGTATAATTAGAAGTAAGTAGAAGTAAGTAAGTAGGTATAATTAGAGGTAAGTAGGTATATTTAGAAGTAAGAAGTAAGTAAGAAGGTATAATTAGAGGTAAGTAGAAGTAAGTAAGAAGGTATAATTAGAGGTAAGTAGGTATAATTAGAAGTAAGTAGAAGTAAGTAAGAAGGTATAATTAGAGGTAAGTAGGTATATTTAGAAGTAAGTAGAAGTAGGTATGATTAGAAGTAAGTAGAAGTAAGTAGAAGTAAGTAGGTCTAAGTAGAAGTAAGTAGAAGTAAGTAGGTATAATTAGAAGTAGAAGTAGGTATAATTAGAAGTAAGTAGAAGTAAGTAAGTAGGTCTAAGTAGAAGTAAGTAAGTAGGTATAATTAGAAGTAAGTAGAAGTAAGTAAGTAGGTATATTTAGAAGTAAGTAGAAGTAAGTAGAAGTAAGTAGAAGTAAGTAAGTAGGTCTAAGTAGAAGTAAGTAAGTAGGTATAATTAGAAGTAAGTAGAAGTAAGTAGGTCTAAGTAGAAGTAAGTAGGTATAATTAGAAGTAAGTAGAAGTAAGTAGGTCTAAGTAGAAGTAAGTAGAAGTAAGTAGGTCTAAGTAGAAGTAAGTAGGTATAATTGGAAGTAAGTAGAAGTAAGTAGGTATAATTGGAAGTAAGTAGAAGTAAGTAAGTAGGTATATTTAGAAGTAAGTAGAAGTAAGTAGAAGTAAGTAAGTAGGTCTAAGTAGAAGTAAGTAGAAGTAAGTAAGTAGGTATAATTAGAAGTAGAAGTAAGTAAGTAGGTCTAAGTAGAAGTAAGTAAGTAGGTATAATTGGAAGTAAGTAGAAGTAAGTAGGTATAATTGGAAGTAAGTAGAAGTAAGTAAGTAGGTATAATTAGAAGTAAGTAGAAGTAAGTAAGTAGGTCTAAGTAGAAGTAAGTAAGTAGGTATAATTAGAAGTAAGTAGAAGTAAGTAGGTCTAAGTAGAAGTAAGTAGGTATAATTAGAAGTAAGTAGAAGTAAGTAGGTCTAAGTAGAAGTAAGTAGGTCTAAGTAGAAGTAAGTAGGTATATTTAGAAGTAAGTAGAAGTAAGTAGGTATAATTGGAAGTAAGTAGAAGTAAGTAGGTATAATTGGAAGTAAGTAGAAGTAAGTAAGTAGGTATATTTAGAAGTAAGTAGGTATAATTAGAAGTAAGTAGAAGTAAGTAAGAAGGTATAATTAGAGGTAAGTTGGTATATTTAGAAGTAAGAAGTAAGTAAGAAGGTATAATTAGAGGTAAGTAGGTATAATTAGAAGTAAGTAGAAGTAAGTAAGAAGGTATAATTAGAGGTAAGTTGGTATATTTAGAAGTAAGTAGACGTAAGTAGGTATATTTAGAAGTAAGTAGAAGTAAGTAAGTAGGTCTAAGTAGAAGTAAGTAAGAAGGTATAATTAGAGGTAAGTAGGTATATTTAGAAGTAAGTAGAAGTAAGTAGGTATATTTAGAAGTAAGTAAGTAGGTATAATTAGAAGTAAGTAGAAGTAAGTAGAAGTAAGTAGGTATAATTAGAAGTAAGTAGAAGTAAGTAGAAGTAAGAAGGTATAATTAGAAGTAAGTAAGAAGGTATAATTAGAGGTAAGTAGAAGTAAGTAAGAAGGTATAATTAGAGGTAAGTAGGTATATTTAGAAGTAAGTAGAAGTAAGTAGGTATATTTAGAAGTAAGTAGGTATAATTAGAAGTAGAAGTAAGAAGGTATAATTAGAAGTAAGTAGAAGTAAGTAAGTAGGTCTAAGTAGAAGTAAGTAGAAGTAAGTAAGTAGGTATAATTAGAAGTAAGTAGAAGTAAGTAGAAGTAAGTAAGTAGGTATATTTAGAAATAAGTAGAAGTAAGTAGGTATATTTAGAAGTAAGTAAGTAGGTATAATTAGAAGTAGAAGTAAGAAGGTATAATTAGAAGTAAGTAGAAGTAAGTAAGTAGGTCTAAGTAGAAGTAAGTAGAAGTAAGTAAGTAGGTATAATTAGAAGTAAGTAGAAGTAAGTAGAAGTAAGTAGGTATAATTCGAAGTAAGTAGAAGTAAGACGGTATAATTAGAAGTAAGTAGAAGTAAGTGAAGTAAGTAAGAAGGTATAATTAGAGGTAAGTAGGTATATTTAGAAGTAAGTAGAAGTAAGTAGGTATATTTAGAAGTAAGTAAGTAGGTATAATTAGAAGTAGAAGTAAGAAGGTATAATTAGAAGTAAGTAGAAGTAAGTAAGTAGGTCTAAGTAGAAGTAAGTAGAAGTAAGTAAGTAGGTCTAAGTAGAAGTAAGTAGAAGTAAGTAAGTAGGTATAATTAGAAGTAAGTAGAAGTAAGTAAGTAGGTCTAAGTAGAAGTAAGTAGAAGTAAGTAAGTAGGTATAATTAGAAGTAAGTAGAAGTAAGTAGAAGTAAGTAGGTATAATTAGAAGTAAGTAGAAGTAAGAAGGTATAATTAGAAGTAAGTAGAAGTAAGTAGAAGTAAGTAAGTAGGTATAATTAGAAGTAAGTAGAAGTAAGTAAGTAAGTCTAAGTAGAAGTAAGTAGAAGTAAGTAGGTATAATTAGAAGTAAGTAGAAGTAAGAAGGTATAATTAGAAGTAAGTAGAAGTAAGTAGAAGTAAGTAAGAAGGTATAATTAGAGGTAAGTAGGTATATTTAGAAGTAAGTAGGTATATTTAGAAGTAAGTAGAAGTAAGTAAGTAGGTCTAAGTAGAAGTAAGTAAGAAGGTATAATTAGAGGTAAGTAGGTATATTTAGAAGTAAGTAGAAGTAAGTAGGTATATTTAGAAGTAAGTAAGTAGGTATAATTAGAAGTAAGTAGAAGTAAGTAGGTATATTTAGAAGTAAGTAAGTAGGTATAATTAGAAGTAGAAGTAAGAAGGTATAATTAGAAGTAAGTAGAAGTAAGTAGGTATAATTAGAAGTAAGTAGAAGTAAGTAAGTAGGTATAATTAGAAGTAAGTAGAAGTAAGTAAGTAGGTCTAAGTAGAAGTAAGTAGAAGTAAGTAAGTAGGTATAATTAGAAGTAAGTAGAAGTAAGTAGGTCTAAGTAGAAGTAAGTAGAAGTAAGTAGGTATAATTAGAAGTAAGTAGAAGTAAGTAGGTCTAAGTAGAAGTAAGTAGGTATAATTAGAAGTAAGTAGAAGTAAGTAAGTAGGTATATTTAGAAGTAAGTAGAAGTAAGTAGGTATATTTAGAAGTAAGTAGAAGTAAGTAGGTCTAAGTAGAAGTAAGTAGGTATAATTAGAAGTAAGTAGAAGTAAGTAGGTCTAAGTAGAAGTAAGTAGGTATAATTAGAAGTAAGTAGAAGTAAGTAAGTAGGTATATTTAGAAGTAAGTAGAAGTAAGTAAGTAGGTCTAAGTAGAAGTAAGTAGAAGTAAGTAAGTAGGTATAATTAGAAGTAAGTAGAAGTAAGTAGAAGTAAGTAGGTATAATTAGAAGTAAGTAGAAGTAAGAAGGTATAATTAGAAGTAAGTAGAAGTAAGTAGAAGTAAGTAAGAAGGTATAATTAGAGGTAAGTAGGTATATTTAGAAGTAAGTAGAAGTAAGTAGGTATATTTAGAAGTAAGTAGGTATAATTAGAAGTAGAAGTGAGAAGGTATAATTAGAAGTAAGTAGAAGTAAGTAAGTAGGTCTAAGTAGAAGTAAGTAGAAGTAAGTAAGTAGGTATAATTAGAAGTAAGTAGAAGTAAGTAGAAGTAAGTAAGTAGGTATAATTAGAAGTAGAAGTAAGAAGGTATAATTAGAAGTAAGTAGAAGTAAGTAAGTAGGTCTAAGTAGAAGTAAGTAGAAGTAAGTAAGTAGGTCTAAGTAGAAGTAAGTAGAAGTAAGTAAGTAGGTATAATTAGAAGTAAGTAGAAGTAAGTAAGTAGGTCTAAGTAGAAGTAAGTAGAAGTAAGTAAGTAGGTATAATTAGAAGTAAGTAGAAGTAAGTAGAAGTAAGTAGGTATAATTAGAAGTAAGTAGAAGTAAGAAGGTATAATTAGAAGTAAGTAGAAGTAAGTAGAAGTAAGTAAGTAGGTATAATTAGAAGTAAGTAGAAGTAAGTAAGTAGGTCTAAGTAGAAGTAAGTAGAAGTAAGTAGAAGTAAGTAGAAGTAAGTAAGTAGGTATAATTAGAAGTAAGTAGAAGTAAGTAAGTAGGTCTAAGTAGAAGTAAGTAGAAGTAAGTAGGTATAATTAGAAGTAAGTAGAAGTAAGAAGGTATAATTAGAAGTAAGTAGAAGTAAGTAGAAGTAAGTAAGAAGGTATAATTAGAGGTAAGTAGGTATATTTAGAAGTAAGTAGACGTAAGTAGGTATATTTAGAAGTAAGTAGAAGTAAGTAAGTAGGTCTAAGTAGAAGTAAGTAAGAAGGTATAATTAGAGGTAAGTAGGTATATTTAGAAGTAAGTAGAAGTAAGTAGGTATATTTAGAAGTAAGTAAGTAGGTATAATTAGAAGTAAGTAGAAGTAAGTAGAAGTAAGTAGGTATAATTAGAAGTAAGTAGAAGTAAGTAGAAGTAAGAAGGTATAATTAGAAGTAAGTAAGAAGGTATAATTAGAGGTAAGTAGAAGTAAGTAAGAAGGTATAATTAGAGGTAAGTAGGTATATTTAGAAGTAAGTAGAAGTAAGTAGGTATATTTAGAAGTAAGTAGGTATAATTAGAAGTAGAAGTAAGAAGGTATAATTAGAAGTAAGTAGAAGTAAGTAAGAAGGTATAATTAGAGGTAAGTAGGTATATTTAGAAGTAAGTAGAAGTAAGTAGGTATATTTAGAAGTAAGTAGGTATAATTAGAAGTAGAAGTAAGAAGGTATAATTAGAAGTAAGTAGAAGTAAGTAAGTAGGTCTAAGTAGAAGTAAGTAGAAGTAAGTAAGTAGGTATATTTAGAAGTAAGTAGAAGTAAGTAGGTATAATTAGAAGTAAGTAGAAGTAAGAAGGTATAATTAGAAGTAAGTAGAAGTAAGTAGAAGTAAGTAAGAAGGTATAATTAGAGGTAAGTAGGTATATTTAGAAGTAAGTAGAAGTAAGTAAGTAGGTATAATTAGAAGTAAGTAGAAGTAAGTAAGTAGGTATAATTAGAGGTAAGTTGGTATATTTAGAAGTAAGAAGTAAGTAAGAAGGTGTAATTAGAGGTAAGTAGGTATAATTAGAAGTAAGTAGAAGTAAGTAAGAAGGTATAATTAGAGGTAAGTTGGTATATTTAGAAGTAGAAGTACGTATAATTAGAAGTAGAAGTAAGTAAGTAGGTCTAAGTAGAAGTAAGTAGGTCTAAGTAGAAGTAAGTAGGTATAATTAGAAGTAAGTAGAAGTAAGTAGGTCTAAGTAGAAGTAAGTAGGTATAATTAGAAGTAAGTAGAAGTAAGTAAGTAGGTATAATTAGAAGTAAGTAGAAGTAAGTAAGTAGGTCTAAGTAGAAGTAAGTAGAAGTAAGTAAGTAGGTATAATTAGAAGTAAGTAGGTATAATTAGAAGTAAGTAGAAGTAAGTAAGTAGGTATATTTAGAAGTAAGTAGAAGTAAGTAGGTCTAAGTAGAAGTAAGTAGGTATAATTAGAAGTAAGTAGAAGTAAGTAAGTAGGTATAATTAGAAGTAAGTAGAAGTAAGTAAGTAGGTCTAAGTAGAAGTAAGTAGAAGTAAGTAAGTAGGTATAATTAGAAGTAAGTAGAAGTAAGTAAGTCTAAGTAGAAGTAAGTAGAAGTAAGTAGGTATAATTAGAAGTAAGTAGAAGTAAGTAGGTCTAAGTAGAAGTAAGTAGGTATAATTAGAAGTAAGTAGAAGTAAGTAAGTAGGTATATTTAGAAGTAAGTAGAAGTAAGTAGGTATATTTAGAAGTAAGTAGAAGTAAGTAGGTATAATTAGAAGTAAGTAGAAGTAAGTAAGTAGGTCTAAGTAGAAGTAAGTAGGTATATTTAGAAGTAAGTAGGTATAATTAGAAGTAAGTAGAAGTAAGTAGGTCTAAGTAGAAGTAAGTAGAAGTAAGTAAGAAGGTATAATTAGAGGTAAGTAGGTATATTTAGAAGTAAGTAGAAGTAAGTAGGTATATTTAGAAGTAAGTAGAAGTAAGTAGGTATATTTAGAAGTAAGTAGGTATAATTAGAAGTAGAAGTAAGAAGGTATAATTAGAAGTAAGTAGAAGTAAGTAAGTAGGTCTAAGTAGAAGTAAGTAGAAGTAAGAAGGTATAATTAGAAGTAAGTAGAAGTAAGTAGGTATATTTAGAAGTAAGTAGGTATAATTAGAAGTAGAAGTAAGAAGGTATAATTAGAAGTAAGTAAGAAGGTATAATTAGAGGTAAGAAGGTATAATTAGAAGTAAGTAGAAGTAAGTAAGTAGGTCTAAGTAGAAGTAAGTAGAAGTAAGTAAGTAGGTATAATTAGAAGTAAGTAGAAGTAAGTAGAAGTAAGTAAGTAGGTATAATTAGAAGTAGAAGTAAGTAGGTATAATTAGAAGTAAGTAGAAGTAAGTAGGTCTAAGTAGAAGTAAGTAGGTATATTTAGAAGTAAGTAGAAGTAAGTAAGTCTAAGTAGAAGTAAGTAGAAGTAAGAAGGTCTAAAAGTCAAATAATAATTAGTCATTATACTATTCTACTTTCATTCTTCCCAAACCGCAAAATTTCTTCTGTCTCCGACACATAACCCCCTCTTTGCACTTTCTGATTTTTCGGGGGGGGCCCACACCGCCATGCCCCCCCCTTCACTCACACATCTCACTCACGCCTCTCCCCCACCCTTGGGGACCTCCAACGTTGCTCAGGTGCGGCACTCGGGGAATCGAACCATCAACCTCTACCTCCTGAGGATCGGTCCAACCACCTGCGCCACAGAGTCCTTCGCACTCATCTCCCTTTTTTTTGCGCATTTATCTAAATCACAACGGACCAAAGCTGCACAAACTGAGAGTTGGGCCGCTGCTGGATTCAAAGCAGTGACCTCCATACTTCTGAAGTGGCAGACCAACCTCTTGCGCCACAGAGCCTCTTGCATTTGTCTTTCTTTTTTTTGCGCATTTATACTTCACAACGGACCAAAGCTGCGCAAACTGAAAGATGGGCCGCTGCTGGATTCAAAGCAGCGACCTCCATACTTCTGAAGCGGCAGCCCAACCTCTTGCGCCACAGAGCCTCTCGCATTTGTCTTTCTTTTTTTTGCGCATTTATACTTCACAATGGACCAAAGCCCTTTGCATTCAAACAGTATTTTTCTACCTACTTACACAGCAGAAGCGACAAAAGAGGAACAAATTGAATGGATGGCATGGCGAGCGAACCGTTGACCTGCACCACCGTATCTTCTGGTTGACTGTCGCCTTTACATAACTGTGATCACAGGATGAGTATGTTTTTGTAGCCTAAATCTGTAGCCTGCTCTTTTGTGAGTGCGTGTGTGTGCGTGCGTGCGTGCGTGCGTGCTGCCGTACTTTAAATGGTGACAAGATTTCAACACAGTCATATTTAGGAATTATCATATTTTGATTTGCTATCCTGGAGAAGAGGAAACTATAATTGTAATCCCTAACCTGAGTGCCCTTCAGCAAACCTAATGTCAATGTGTTTTTTTTGTTGTTTTTTTTTTGGATCACACTGCAACAAAAGAAGTGTTTTCCATGTTAAGTGGCAGGCGCGCTGACAACTGGTTACTCTGGTGCAGAGGCGTTTTTTTTTTCCACCTGAAAGAGCCGTAGGACTGAGGCTGAGAATCACTGCTCTACTGCACTTCCTCCACCTCTCTATCTTCAGTGGTTACCAAACACACGGCGCCACAGACAAATGTGTGAATTCACAATAAAAACAGACACAAAACCAAAAAGTGCACTTTAATAAAAGCAAAATTACAACAGACATTGAGAAAGTTGAGAAATACAAAAGCTTTGTACTACTCTTTATCAAACGAAGATTCACAAAACTTGACAAAATAATCTCCACAGAATATTTATTACAGTATAACAAATAATTGTGAAAAGATGTGCCAGTGTTAACAACTCCATAAATATTGTATTCTCTATCTGTATTTACATAGTTCATTATAGTGTTAAACAGTCAAACGGTTGCCACGTCGTTCACTTCCTGTGTCGTTAACACAAAAAACCACATTTTTATTTTTATATTTTTGAAACTATAGCTCTCCATGCTAGTTTTATGAATGAAGTAAAAACACATTTCTTCTTTCTGATTAATATAGGTGTGCTTAAGGTGGAACTACATAATGAAACACGGTTTCCGCTTTCAGAGGACTGTTTTAAAGGGTGCACTAATAGACTACACATGATGCTGTAGAGAAGGTTCAACCGGAGAAATGACCGCTAAGATTACCCGCAGTGTTGAACAGTGTGGATCAGTACATTTATGATCAGTTGGGTGTATGTAGCAGTGTGATTAGGAGCAGGTTGTAGACGATCATGGCTCGAGTTGTGAAAACGCTGCGCACTCTTCGAAACCACTGGAAGAAGTCCACGTTTGCAGGGTGCGTCTTGTCTTACGGCGGGCACTGGCTATACGGAAAACACTGGTAAAAACATGGCTCGATTGTTTGGTTAGATATTGGTTTTAACGTCTAGACCCGCAATTCTGTAGAGCGAATGGTGACATGGTAGATACAACTAATTACTAAATTGTTAATTGTATTTTTTTTCAGTGACAATGTGCTACGAAGAGAAGCCTGCCTGGAGGCCAGGGTGAGATTTAACTAGATATTATATACCGTCAGTTACTGTACTTTCAAGCTTGACAATTCTACCTGCATGCCATTAATGTGAGATACATAGCTGTCTGTGTTCAAGTGTGTAACACGGTGCCTGACTGGCCAGTCTTAAGACGCGATTTCGGACGGTTCCGTTCTTGCCTGCTGATCACGTTGCGTTTCCTCAGGAGTTCGGCCGCCAGCTGATTTCACCGCAGGAGCAGCTGAAGAAAGCCACGGTCATCCTCAATCCGGCTGCCTGCAGTGGGTGAGAGCGTTTCTCGACACGCCGCAGTTTACCACATTAATTATTTTCATAAGTAATGGATGCGTCAGTCCGAATGGCTGAAGGGAGCCCACTGTCAGCATGTGCAGATGATGCAAAGATCAGCGCAGCTACTGGTCTGGACTGACATTCCTGAACAAGCACTTCTGCTTGAGCTCTGCTATTGGCTCTAGTGGCTTCCTCTTTGTGAGTGATATGACTGTGTGGGGCATCCAGCCCCACCTGCCTGGTCTTAACAAACGCTCACCCTGGAAGGGCTCAGAACTGTTCCTCCTACTCTTCCTCTCAGGAAAGCCAACAGTCTGTTCGAGAAGAATGCAGCCCCCCTGCTACACCTGGCTGGCATGGACGTGAAAGTTGTGAAGGTAAGGTGTGTGTGTCCTCGTGTGTGTCAGTGTGCGCATGCGTGTGTGCACGCGCGTGCACCGCTGATATAAAACGTGTGTGCTTACACCCCTGCAGACGGACTACGAGGGTCAGGCTAAGAAGCTGATGGAGCTGATGGAGCAGACTGATATGCTGATTGTTGCCGGGGGCGATGGAACTCTGCAAGAGGTGTCATGGCAGCACGTTCACGTTTCCTGTCACCTGTGCACCAGTGCACTAACGTGTCTTATTTACAAACAGCTTCCAAACTCTTTTATTCAAACAATTTGCAATGTAATTCAGAGTATTCAAATAAATATACTCCAAAGGAAAAAATGTGTTTTATATTTTAATATGGACCCTTATAAGTAAACACATTTTAAAGTACTGAAACAAATATCACTTCCAAAGTAAATATATGCTGTTATGCAAAAATATAATTATATTCAGGGACTTCCAGAATGATTTATGAGTATTTAAATGTTTATAATGACCATATTCTTGGATGTAGGACTCACCTCATGGACCTGGCTTGTAACTCACATTTACCAGGCTGAAGATCCTCCACAAGGGAAAGCTTTTAGCCCTGAAGTAGCTGAACGGTGTCACATCAATGACACCGTGTCCTTGTTTGAAAATAAGTTACTTTTCAGAAAGCATGTTTAAATCTGTATATACCCCAAGTTTAGTATTTCCCCACTGACTCAAGATCTGTATTGGTGCTCAGATATGGGTAAGCACACTGACCCTCCCTCTGTTTGTCCCTCTATGCAGGTGGTCACAGGATTGCTGCGTAGAACTGATCAGGTAAGTTAAGACTCCGGAAGACATTTTGGCTATCAGAAATGTTGTCTTTGAAATCTGTGTAGCGCAGCACACTCATTCATTAAAAAGCATGAGCATGTGGGATATTAATACTGGCTTTGTGGGCGTTGCTCAAATGCAGGATTCGTACAGTAGCACTCCCATTGGCTTCATCCCTCTGGGTTCCCAGAATTCCTTGAGCCAGAGTCTGCATTTCCAGACTGAAAATAAAGTTAAGTGAGTATCTTGCGTGTGCCCCACAGAAACCGTTCTGCTCAGATGCAAGAAGTGTCTTGCACCTATGAGCTCACACGGACACACATACACTTTTCTCATCAATACCTGCCCCCTTCTCACGACACTCAGACTTGTTTTTTGTGGTGTTGTCAGACACATCACCGCGGCGACGCTGGCAATCCTTCAGGGGAAAACGGTGCCGCTGGATGTGCTGCAGGTCAAGGTGAGTCTGAGGGGTGAAGCCACTCCCCATCTCCAGGAAACTTCCGTTTGCCAAAGCCGATGACTCCAGACTTCCCACCGTCCCAAGACACCCTCTCAATGAGTCTGTGTGAGAAGAACAAGCTTGACACTGAACCTAACTAAGATAAGGGCATTACAGCAGTTGCAAGGAATTGTGGGGATGAGCTAAATCCACAGTGGAGGAATGATGCTGTGCTTCTGCGTTGTGACAGTTTGATGGAAGAGTTTGTGTTTGGTCTGTGTCTGTGTGTGTGCACAGGGGGAGAAGGAGCAGCCGGTGTTTGCCCTGATAGGACTGCGCTGGGGGGCTTTCAGAGATGTGGCCTCCTCCATCAGCAAGTAAGACCTGAGAATGACCATTCACCAGAGTGTAGTAAGACCTGAGAATGACCATTCACCAGAGTGTAGTAAGACCTGAGAATGACTATTCACCAGAGTGTAGTAAGACCTGAGAATGACCATTCACCAGAGTGTAGTAAGACCTGAGAATGACCGTTCACCAGAGTGTAGTAAGACCTGAGAATGACCATTCACCAGAGTGTAGTAAGACCTGAGAATGACCGTTCACCAGAGTGTAGTAAGACCTGAGAATGACCATTCACCAGAGTGTAGTAAGACCTGAGAATGACCATTCACCAGAGTGTAGTAAGACCTGAGAATGATCATTCACCAGAGTGTAGTAAGACCTGAGAATGACCATCTTTTTCCCCCTTTTCAGATATTGGTATCTGGGTCCTTTGAAGACTATGGCAGCGCACTGGTTCAGCACATTAAAGGTGAGAATGTGCTCGTCTCTCCACAGGACCAGTTCTACATCTCTCTCCCTCCCTCTCTTACTCTTTTTTCCTTCCTTGTAATGTATAGGGGTTGATGGTTTTTGTGCCTTGTGTTTTTTTTGTTGTTGTAATGTTATAATAAAGGTGTGTTAAAACTCAAAAACTCTCTCTCTCTCCCTCTCCCCCTCTCTCTCTCTCTCACACACACACACACACACACACACACACACACTTTCCTTCGTTCTCTCAGAGCTGGCCGCAGACCCACCAGGCGTCTCTGTCCTACCTGGCGCCCACGCCCCGCCCCCCAGAGGAGTCCACGACGAAGCCCCCGCGCCCCTCCCTCATCTACCGCATCATCCGCCGACTGAAGAACTACTGGAACCCCCCTGTAGAGGGTAACGCCGCGTGTGTGTGTGTGTGTGTGTGTGTGTGTGTGTGTCCGTCCCACTTTCTTTGTGGGCTGCTGCAAAATCTTTAAAGCTGGGCTGACAGCCTGTCTGTCTGTCTGTCTGTCTGTAGAGCCCCCTAAGGAAGACGAGCCAGAACACTGGGAGGAGCTACAGATCTCCACAGTGGAGCTGTCAATCAAGACCAACAACAGAAACCCAGTCATGAATGTGAGTACTTGTGTGCATACTGTTAAGAATATTGCAATTGTGTGTGTGTGTGTAATGTTTTGTGTTGAATCTGTTTGTGGCCTTCACAGCGCACAGATGACTCCATGCAAGTGTGTGTGGAGCCAGAGACCATGACTGTGGGGGAGTTCATCACAATTGGGTGAGTGTGCGTGCGCGTGTTGGCATGTGCGTGCACTCGGGAGTGAGTGTAGAATGTGTCTGTATGCATTTTGTTATTTCTAAAAGACACGGCTCTGTCTGCTGCCTCTGCAGTGGAGAGAAAGCCCGGGATCCAATGCTGTGCAGCAAGAGCGGGCGTAACCTGGAGGCCAGCGCCTGTATGCTCACCCTGCCCCAGGTCAGTAACTGCCCCATAGTCTGCCCCAGGCCAGCCTCTTCACTGAAAGTGGTGGAGGAGATGTAACTGGTCAAGATAAACCAAAAATATTTTTGGTTCACACCGAATACACAGTTTCAGTTCAATGTCCTGTTCATCTCGACTCACCTGCAGTACTGCTGTTCTCAATCACTCCACAGGAGGGCGCCGGTTTCTACAACATCGACAGCGAGGAGTACGAGGCCATGCCCGTGGAGGTGAGGCTGTTGCCGCGGAAACTGCGGTTCTTCTGCAGCGAGGAACGCAGGCAGCAGCTGCTCTCGGAGGTGCACTGAGGGACCGACGGGCTGGAGAGAAAAGAAGAGAAGGATGGAGAGATAGAGGGATAGCAGAGACAAATGTTGGCACGATGGGACACTGTGATCATGGGCAGGACTCACTGCTGTGTGCAAGGACCACAAGACCCAACCTCGCTCTGCTCTGTGTCCCCATTCATTGGAGACTCAACTCAGAAACTCTAATAAAGGATTAAATGTCAGTGCTGCAGTGGCAGCCAAGCTCTGTTCTCTCCACAGCTACACGTTGCTTCTCTGCACTGTCCGCGGCTGTCAGCGTAAAAGGTTGGAATTGTATGCTGGGTCTGAAGTAACTGAGAAGGTTTTGTCATGTTTAAAAAAAAGAAATTGTGTTAACCAGATATTAAAATGCATTAGTTCTTTGTGGGGTCTTTGTAATTAATATGAGAGAAAAAATTGCTCTGCGGGTATAATTTGTACCCAAAATAATCAGCGTTTTGAGAAGTATTCTAGAGCACAAACTTGAAAACCAAACAATAGCTTAACATATAACATAATATTACATAACATACCTATGGACTAGATCAGCGGTGTCCGATATTATCAGAAAAGGGCCGGTTGGGTGCAGGTTTTTGTTTTAACCCAGCCCTACGACACCCGATTGAACTAATTAACTGATGATGGTCTTCAATCAAGACTAAGTAGAATCAAGTGACTTAGTGCTGGGCTAAAACAAAAGCCTGTGCCCACACAGGCCCTTTCTGGATAAGATCGGACACCCCTGGACTAGACGGTATAAGTCGTTTCTGCTGGCATTTAACATGCAAGACATCACTGTTTATTTCAGTCAGCATTGCGGAATTAACCCAGGAAACTGGTTTAAGGACCAGATAAGTGGTACTTTAGTTTTCTGTTTATGATTCAGAAAATAAAATAAGCCCTTTACTGGGTTTTTGAATGCTGGTACACACACACACTGGATGACATTTTACAGCGCGTAGTGTAGTTAGTAGTATAATTCTACGTGTGCGCGCATATAATAAATGCCTGTAATATAATCTGTGGAAGAGTGCTGTGAACAAGAGGCTATTCTCCACTTCCACACTGATGTGAAACATTGTGGGATACATTTTGATTCCAATAAAACAATGAATAAATAGTTTAATTTGGAACAGGACAAAACTCTGGAAATACTTGGCTACACATATGAAGTATGCCAGCAAGCTCTAACAACATACATTTCATAAATACAGCCTAATTTACAGCCAAAATATCTTACAAGCAGTTTATTATTAATTTAGTAGACTGTTAGTCTTGACGTACAATATTTGTCATAAACTCGACATAGTTATTTTCTAAATTTTACTATAATTGCGGACAAAACGAAATCAAGTTTTTTTTTCTCGCAAAAATAAGCATTGAAATCTGATTGGCTAAAACAGGTGCGTTTCGAAATAGGTTGAACCGGAAGCCCCTGTCATGTGACAAGGAACTGTTGGTCAGCTGATTTTGCGGTTATTTACATTTGCGATTACTTTAAGGAAGTATCTTTAAAAAAGTTGTAGTGCTATTACTCAGTTTATGATTTATAGCATATAAATTATTAAATTAACAAAACAATCCTCGCGTTTATTTCCGAATTCATCCATTCGTTCAACGTAGACTGGTTCTCACGTTGATATCTAACGTTAGCTACACTGGTTTAAAACTCTTCTTCACAGCACAACCATGGCTCTCAGCGATGCAGATGTGCAGAAACAGGTATTTATCATTAAATATTAAACTTATCGTTTTCTGGATTATCAGTAGGTCTCGTTTTATTAGCTCACTAAATGTGCTTTTTGTACTTGCTCGCAACTTTAGCTGTGTAGGCCTACTGTACATTGCTAACTCATCCACTGAGATTTGAGACAGCTGGTGTGTGAAGCCAACATATGTTTTAGTATTGCACTGGCATGTAAATACGGTTAGCTGTGCGATATCATTCTCCCAAACGACAAAAGATCATGCAAGACAACGTAGTACAAAATATGGTAATTTCTCGTGAAATTTAGTCGTCAGGGGCCAAGAGGGTCTGGATAGTAGCCTCTTTGATTAAACAAAATTGCCTGAAAATTTATACACTGAATAATAACTCATGTTTAGACATATGGGCTATGGAATCTACAGAAAACGTTACCGTTGGTATGCAAGTATGGTTGGGAAGCAGGATGCACTCACTTAATTGGGGGGGGGGGGTAAAACAGGCTGGTAGATGAACTCCGCAGTCACAATCTCTATGCTTATGATAAAGTGTTCTTATCGTGTATTAAATAACTGCTTGCATATCTATGTTTGTCGTCAGTCATGAGGCTGTCGTGTGGAGTCAAAATTTGAACGACACGAGCAGGAGACGTGCTATCTGCAACTCTCGTGTCTTCGCTTTTAAACACGAGTGCAGAACACAGGTCCGGTTCGAGCCGTAACTTAAACTCGGCTCGTCATCTCTCTCTCTCGGTCTGTCCCTCCACAGATCAAGCACATGATGGCCTTCATTGAGCAGGAGGCCAGTGAGAAAGCAGAGGAAATTGATGCCAGGGTAACGAGTTCTCTCGCGACAACAGTACACATTTACACACTGAGCTGAGCAGGGATGGCCTCCAGCAAAAGCAGGCACCTTTTGTTCCTCTGGATAAGACTGTACAGTTTACTGGTTACCAGTGGTAAAGCAGACTCAGATGAGTGTAAGCAAGGCGTGTGTGTGTGTGTGTGTAATGTGTGGTTGTCTCTTCCTGCAGGCAGAGGAAGAGTTCAACATTGAGAAGGGTCGACTGGTGCAGACTCAGAGGCTGAAGATCATGGAGTACTACGAGAAGAAGGAGAAACAGATCGAGCAGCATAAGAAAATGTGAGGAGCTTTAACTGGGCACCCCTTGAGTGTGGAGATCCATCGGCAATGCCACATGATTATCACTGCAATGCCGCACCAGGGCTCAAGCTGAGGACAGGAGCTCATGAAAATGAAACGGCAGAGAGAGGCTGTTATTGGCCCAGTCCATATTCTTGACAGGTCACTATGGTTCAAAGGACCAATACGGTGCTGCTGATCAGGGTTTAACCTTTTCCTTCCCACAGTCAGATGTCCAACCTGATGAACCAGGCCCGACTGAAGGTCCTGAAGGCTCGTGATGACATGATCTCGGTGGGTGAGAATGTTCACTTGTGTTAACACCATTGCTAATATTGATAATGGACAGATTTAAAAGGGGACAACTGCCCCTTTCTCACTACCCCTTTCAGGACCTGTTGAACGAGGCTCGGCAGAGGCTGGCCGAAATTGCCAGGGACCCCGCCCGTTACCAGGCCCTGATGGACGGCCTCGTCCTGCAGGTACACTACCCGAGCCGCCGACATCAGTGTGGTGGCATCACCATGGAAACCATGTCAGGAAGTGTTGAGTGTGTTTTATGCACCTGATCTTGCCTGTGTATCTTGAGTTCAGGTAACATCAGTTCCCTGGGAATTGTAGTATATGATGCGTCATCTCTCTCTCTCTCTCTCTCTCTCTCAGGGTTTCTATCAGCTCTTGGAGCCCAAAGTGACGATTCGCTGTCGGGAGCAGGATGTGAACCTGGTGCAGGTGAGAGCTCCGTGGTGTGTCTCAGTGTGACCTTTGACTGTGCCAGAGATGTCTCACCCCCCTCATCTCACTCCGCTGGCTACTGACTGCAGCCCGCATCGGGGGCTTCTGTGGCAACCCCGGTTGTGTTTTCAGATCGACTCAGACTGGCACTTCGCGGGTGTGAAGGTGTGCATGAGTGTGAAACCAATGTTTTGACTGTGTGTGGGTGTGTGTGTGTGTGTGTTTCAGACGGCTGTGCAGAAGAACATTCCCATTTACCAGGCGGCTGTGAAGAACAACATCAATGTCCAAATCGATCAGAACAACTTCCTGCCTTCGGGCATGTACGAGCACCCTGTTTGTTTGTCTGGAAATTTCTGTTAGAGAAAATGACAAAATAACCCAAACTGTAGAAAGCAAAAACCTACTCCCATTTTGTCAGTCTGTCCACCTACAGTCTGCAGATATTACCTAACGGCACTGTGTGTGTGTGTGTGTGTGTGTGTGTGTGTGTGTGTGTGTGTGTGTGTGTGTGTGCGTGTGTGTTTCAGCTCGGGAGGCATTGAGATCTATAATGCTGATCGCAGAATTAAGGTGTCCAACACCCTGGAGAGCAGACTGGATCTCATTGCCCAGCAGGTACAGGACAAGGGGGGGATGGAAGGGTTACAGATCTCCCTTAAAAACAACAAGGAAGAGTAGTCGGCCCCTGAAATGTCTCTTAATTTAAACAGATTTTCAGAGCCAAAGCTGTACAGGAGTGGTTTTCAGGGTGGGGATAAATTCACATGTACCTGGCCCCTTATGCTGTAGTTTAAACATGTTCCTGTAGGCTCTGACAGCCATTTTCCTAACAGTTCTGCAGACCTGCAGTTTGACCGTATGCATGTGAGCAGAATAAGGCTCTGTGCAGGGCCTGGTTCTGAACGGGCTTTTCCTCTGCTCTTTAGATGATGCCTGAAATCCGAGTGGAGCTGTTTGGTGCCAACCCGAATCGCAAGTTCATGGATTAATGGATCCTTCGGTTTTCAAAGGCCAAGGGTTTCAAAACCAAAGTACCAAAAGCAACATGCGAAGTTCCTTTAATTACATGGTCAAGATTCAATTTCTGTGTCTCTTTTATAACCTAAAATGAAAAAAAAACCTAGTTTTTTCCCTCTCCATGTTTACTTTTACTTTTTTGTCCAAAGACGAATTAAATGCTGGAAGAACATTCATTTATAGAGTCAAAATCATTCTGCTTCTCATCAAAGCTGTTGTTTGAGCCTCAAAATCCACCAATTCAGGTCCAACTAATAGAGACTGTAGCTGCTTTAATGCTGATAAGACTTGAGGGTCCCATTTGAGTCTCCATTTCAGGGGGTTTCCCTGTTTGAAAGGTCTGTGGCCCCGCCATGAGCTCAGGGAATATTGGAGCCCATAATTACAAATGGACCTGAATATTTTATGTGCCTGAGGTTTTGCATTTACTGCAACCGTTCTATTGATTCTGATTGACTGTGACTTCATGTGTTGAGCTTTGTGCACCTGAATGCAAGGCATGTATTAAAATAGTTTTTTTTTAAAAGCGTGAATTTTTTTTTAACCATTGTCTCCAGATGTAATGATGATAATTGTTTCATTGTTGATGCAAATATGAGTGCAGAAGAGTAACAGTCATGTTTGTCCTGTTTTTTGTTTCTATAATTTTTCACTCACTCATAAATACATACTAATGTTCGATGTAGAGAAGAGGCTAGTCAAGCCTCTCTCAGTATTCTAGCCCAGTACCACAAGGCAAGGTAATGACACTACCTTTGACTTACCACTAGGTGGTGGAAAATTGCTGAGTAACAGCAGTGCAATGACATCACCTGAGCAGCAGCTGTTCTTGCTGGGGGTTTCGAACATTCCATAACAGCAGAACCACACCAGTGCTATCCAACGGGGATGTCCTGTAGCTCAAAAAAAAGAAGGGTTTAGACAACTGAATGATTGGGGCTGACAGCCCTCGTGTTTGTGAGGAGCACTACGAGATCTTACGTGCAAACTCAGACCCTTCAACCAATCGGAAAGATAGACAAGCTGTGACATCACACAGCACAGCCGCCTCTCAGAATTCCTTGATGCTGTTTCTGAACGTACCACACAACATGCCCCCAAACCAGAAAAAATAAATGAATAAATAATAAGCAAATAAAAAGCACACTACAAACAACATTGCAGTCCATGTTTTCACCTGTAAATGATCTAGTTATCAAAATGAATTACATGCTTGAATTAAGAGAGGGCGTGTATTAGGAAAACACTGAGTTTAAATCCCCCCAACCAATTTTAACACCCTGAACACAAGCCCGCAATAACCTGCAATCCTATTTTATTGCACAGACATTAAACGTGTTGTAAAACGTGTCATATTTATAGGACCACAGGACCTAATAGTTCTGTCTCACAAATGACTTTTTATTTTTATTTTTATTAGAAATTTGGAAGGTGTGAGCTTTCCCAGAGGCCTTTGTGAACAGCTGCAGTGTATCAAACTGTCAGGTTATTACTGTGAAATAAAAGTAAGGGTGGTTTTCCATGCCCTGCTAGGGTGCTTCAAGAGAAAGCTTTTAAAAATCTGTGATAAAATGACTGTGGCCTCATGATTGGACCCCACCGGGCTTCAGTGCTTGATGGGAACCGTCCAAAGAACTGAGCTCAAGAGTTTGGTTCTAATCTGCTGTGGACTTTGCCTGACGACTTTCAAACTATGACACCCAGAGTGACATAGCATTTAAAAGCCATTTAAGAGCCATTCCAAGAGCACATCAAGCCTAAGATAAAGGTTTCAGTGGCCATATTAGTTGGCTAAGTACCTAGAAGAACCAGCAGCGCTTCATCCTATAGCAAGACAATAGTTCCAAACATACTGCTAAAGCGTTTTTCAAAGACAATAACTGGAAAATTCTTGACTGGCCAGTTGGATGACATTCACCCAACCTGAATCTAATTTAACATGCGTTTCATATTCTGAAGAGTAAAGTAAAGGCATCTAAACTAGCATCTAAAACAATCAGGAGCTGAATATGGCTGGAGTACAGGCATGACAGAGCATCACCAGAGAAGATGCACAGCACCTGGCGATGTCCAGTGGTCACAGATGTCAAGCAATCACATGAAGGATATGCAACAAAGTACTAAACATGACTGCTGTCATTTACATAACATTACTATGTCCCAAACATTATGGTGCCCTGAAATGTATAAAATGTTCTGTCATTTCTACATGTTGAAACCAAAGTGTGTAAAAAATACCCTTAAATAAAAGCTGAAAATGTGCACTTAAACCAAATGTGAATTGTCTGATTACAAATGTAATATTGCGAAGAGCCAAATCTAGGGGATATATATATATATATATATATATATATATGTGTGTGTGTGTGTGTGTGCATTTATTATTTGATGTGATATAAAGTGTAAGCGTCCTGCATAAGCAGCACAGAGGGTGCCTCACAGTATTGCCATTGCTCTCCGGTGATTGCGGGACTGTTTTTACAGCGTCCTTCTAAATAAGGAAGCAGCAGGCCGTTAGACACATGACCACCGGCCCAATTTGGCCCCTGCATCTCTCTCTCTCTCTCACATCTCATGATCGCTCAACACCACCCAATGAAGTCTCTCTCTCTCTCTTTCCCTCTGCATCTCTCTCTCTCTCTCGCGCGCGCGGAGTGACAGCAGTCGCCTGAACCTCCGACAGAGTTGGCATTGCAGTTCAGCTCTTCTTCCGCTCCTGCTGGCTTGCAACTTTTCTCCCTCATACCGTCTCCTACTTTTTTTTTTTTTTTTTTTTGACGGGGCAGCAGGCGGCGAAATCAAGAGTGATGTCACAGATCGATGCGCGTGCCTGGCAAGGTGAAACTGGATTTTGGTGAGTGGTACCCTCCACGACCGGCGTTGCCCTTCCAGAGGCGTGGGAGCTGCGAAACATGGTAATCACCACTACTACCGCCTCAAGCTCTGCCGCTCTCTCTCCGTCCTCTGCTCCACTGTTCTCGGGCTGTCGTTCCATGCCCGAAACCCTGATCTGCCTTCCAAAAATACGCCTCTGCCACCATGCTGAAGGAAGAAAAACAAGAAGAGTGGTATTTTTAGGGCCATTAATTTTGACCACGTACCCCGAAGGTAAACCGGATGGCCATTGCGCAAAGGCTTGCCATCGGTATGTCCTGCGAGGCCAGCACGCACTGGACGTTGACAGCGATTGTTCTCCTGGGGTTCCTGGTGGGGATTGTGTCATCATATCCGATTCCAAGCAGGACTAATGCAACTTCATTGGATGAAAGATGGGAGACCATGTTCTCCCGAACCATTCTGGGGCGCTCAGGAGAGAAATCGAACCTGAACTGGGAGAGTGACTATTTGTTGGGCATCAAGAGAGTGCGGAAGCTTTACTGCAACGTGGGCATCGGATTTCACCTTCAAGTCCTCCCGGACGGCCGGATAAACGGTGTACACAATGACAACCAGTACAGTGAGTTTCGCCCAGAAACGTAACGCAATATACGACGAATATTATGAGCACTAGCGAGTAATTATGACTCCATGCGCCGCATATCCTTGTTATATTTTGCATGATATTTAATCGGCCGCATAGGCAGCATCAGATGTCTCTTAAAGCAAAGACAAATCTATTAAAAAACCTCGTATCCATCAGTGCTAAATATCTTCCCAGGCTCAAACATGACATGAATGCGTGGCCGAATTTAGACGCTAACTTATTTTTACACCGGCTCCTTCTGCGGCACAGAAATGGCTAGTCAGGCACGTCAGAAACTGCATTTATGAGAGATTCCGGTGAATAAAAAAGAACAAAAATCACCCATCGTTTGAAATCTAACAAAGGCCATATATATTCATAATACCAATATGCAAGGTTACACCCTCTCATGTATAGCCTAGTGCATGCTATTGTTTCCCCGAGTGCAATCGCTGTATTGTGCCGAATTAATTGATTTTTTCCCCTTCTTCAAGTGTATAACTGATGTTTTATCTAACTAGGTCTAATAGAAATCTCCACGGTAGAACGGGGAGTGGTTAGCTTGTATGGGGTGAAAAGTGGCCTGTTTGTCGCAATGAATAGCAGAGGACGGTTGTACGGAACGGTAGGTGTGCAGATTTTATTCTCTCTTATTGTCATGCGGTTTTAGAGGAAGGAGCTGTAACGCCGTCTAATAATTAATGAAGCTTTTGTGCCTTTGTTTGGAATGCAGCCATTAGCCTGTGTTTGAGAGTGCATGAGAGCGCACAGAGTGAATAACGTGATGACAAATCAATTCAGCTGCCCCTTCCGACGTTTAGGCCGGTTATCATCATAATTATAATAACCGATTCAGACCGTGTTCTGGTTTGTGCCGTCTTCGTTCATGTGTATTACTAATTTGTGGTTTCTTTTATAAAGCAAAACAATGCAATGTCCACGTTTGACATGCATATGAAAACCACTGGCGATAAATACTTAATACATATGCATTATTAATCGCAAAGCTGTATAGTAGGCTATTGATGATAATTGGTGGTAACAGTGGCTCATATCGTGATGTGTAGTCGAATTACAAGTGCTTTTATTTATAATGACGTAATTTGTCGTTGAAAAAAATGAGAACGTTTAAATAGATTCGATTAATTCGTGCATTAGGTTGAACAGTGCACATGTATTATATTCACAGCATTTCAGGGGAATTTTTTTTTTTTTTTTTTTGCATTTCAGGAGAAATGTAGGCCTACGTTTAGTGTCCTCACGTAATTCAGATATGTCTCTGCTCTGCTCCAACTGATGACATGAGATCCAAATATATTTGTTTTAATTGCTAATTGATTCGATTTTGTTTCTTGAATAAGGACGGCCTATCTGTCTACGTGGTCTGACACTATCAGTGAAATCTAAATAGAAGCTTTCCTGTAAGAATTTAAAATCGAAACGCAAACAGGGAAAAGGAGACGATATAATTAATGGCAACTGTTACCCGTACACTTAAAATCTATGGTGACAAATTACAAGACTCTGAGACAATTGCATAGCCAGAGACGTGTAGCTAGTTTAAAGAATGAATGTGTTTCAGGGAGAACAACGCACTTTCTGAACTATGGATAAATGAAATCCTCAACCTGACGTTTGCGCAGCCGAATGCCGACCACTACGCAGCTGCAGTTTATCATCTGAAAATGACACGCACCCATTCTGACCCGGGGCAGATCACCAAATCAGAAACCCTTTATTCCACAAATACCTGACAGTAAATTGCCGGAGAATGTGATTAGTGTGTAAAAATTAAACAACTCCAATGCTTAAAAAAAACAAAACAAAAAAACATTGCTGTGACCGGCTAATTGCGTGAATTGTGTCAATCACAGTGAATTAATGCGTAAGGCTTTCATTTGTAGACACTTTTGCAACAGAAATAGGTTAAACTAGCATTGTGCGAGCTTGGATTTGTCCCATCTCGGTTTTTGGGATGATTGTGCTGTGTAGCCGTGCCGTGGGTGACAGATGTGTGATAAGAACATGCCATTAAACATGGGTTAAATTTCTGTTTTAAACTGGTCACACAAAGTCATAGTATACACACACACAGGCAGACTGCACTTCATGATAAATGAGGGCTTACCACTGGCTAATTTGGATGACAACCTCTTAACAGGATAAATGCCGTTGCCTGCTCTGCAACATATAGTAGAATTTCCTCTTGCCATTACATTTAATTCGACAAGCCAAGCGCTGTAAGCTTTATGCCCTTGACAGATTTACTGGCAACAGACCACTGGCACTACAGGTGCCACCGTGCTTTAGCCTTGGAGTGTGGGTAAAGGAAGATGGCATTCAAAAAGTTGGCAGTGACACAGGAGGGTTAACCAGTTCCCACTGGGAGGTATGGCCTGTCAGGGGGACCCACTCACAGTCATCACTCAAGCCTACTTTACTACTTCTTGCTTTTCAACTTCAGAGACACATGCCCGGACCCCCTGTACATGTGACATGTATGTCCATATGCCTGGGCTCATCTGGTCCCTACAGCTATGTCTGCCTCCATCTCCCAACTGCCAACTGGAACTGACAGCGGTGGACCATGGGAAGGTCACTCCTGGGCCATTACCCAGGTGGCAGTGCGTGGCAGCGCTGCGATGAACAGCCCACAGAAATTATGTATATTGTAAATAATTAACATCACAAATACGTGATTAGAATGTTCTTAGCTGAACATTCTAATGCTGATGTAACAATCACAACTGGTAACTGAAAGCAGTGGAGTTCTAGAACACTGACACTGAATTTTGCAACAAAAAAAAGACTTTGCAAAAAACCTACTCTTCAAAGTGTTAAATATGGTTAGTCTGTATTAAGAGGAAATTCCACTATCTGTTGTATTTATTTATTTGTTGGCGTAGAGAAAACAATATTTGAAAGTTCTCATACTTGGGCAGCGGGATGAATGTTAAACCATGTTTAATGTCAGGCATGAAGAATTATAAATTTAAGACAGCAGATGTGTGTGTTTGTGTATATATGTGCATTTAGGTGGTCCTGCATGTACGAGCACCCTTGTACACGTGTGCAAGCATGTACATCCCACACGCCTAGCTGTACCTGGCGTGTTCTGAGCTCTCATGGTCTCTGTTATTCTCCGACTGACCAATCCCGCGCAGGATTCACACCCAGTCTGTTCCACCCCCCCCACCCCCACCCCCCTCCCCCCGGCTGTTCCGCAGGCAGTCTTCCGCGACGAGTGCAAGTTCAAGGAGACCCTCCTGCCAAATAACTACAACGCCTACGAGTCTTCCCTATACCGCGGCTTCTACTTGGCCCTCAGCAAGCACGGGCGGGCGAAGAGGGGAAACAAGGCCACCACCGCCATGACAGTCACACACTTCCTCCCGCGAATATAGGCAAAGCGCGCAATAAATCATTCATTTGCACATGTGGACATTCTCCCAGGTAATATATATATATATATATATATATATTCATGCAAACTGTCTGCAAAAAAAGCTCTATAGAGTGATATTTATTCTGTCTTTATCTGTATATTTGGGTAGGCGACTCTTAGACCTGTATCCAAACTGTGCTGCTGCTCTTTAATTTGGGTCCTCCCCCCACTCCCCCCACTCCCCCCCTCCCCTCCCCTCCCCTCCCCTCCCCCTGGGTGGTGCTGACTGGCAGAGACTTGGCCCTGTCGCTGGTGTGACTGAGACGCTCAGCTTTAACAGGAGTCAAACAGATGATTATTACCTCACAAAGAGCTGTGACCCCCCCATACCTCCCCAACCCCCCCAACCCCCCCCCCCCCCCCACCCCCACCCCCCCACAGGGGAAAGCACAGAGCTCGGCTGTCCTTTCCTATCTTTCTCTCTGCCTCCCCCCCCCTCTCCGCCCCCCCAACCCCCCTCAGCTGTAGCGATGAAACTAAAGCACTTTAGATGCACTTCCCCCCCCAGGCGGCCATAAGACGGTGCTTTTTACCTTCCCAACTCCCTGATCAAACCCGAAGACACATTTCCCTGTCCAAAGCTGTCAAAATTCACATTTCTTTTTGCTCAATTAAAAGAAGATACCACAGTAGGTACTCTTACCTCAGATGTTCAGCCGAAGAAAAAAACATTACAGGGACTGTAAACTTTCCAGTCTGGACCATCCTGTCAGAAAATCAAAAAGGCATTCAATAATAATAATACATTACAGGTATAATAATAATAATAATTAGCGCTTGGTCTAATGGGCATGGTTTAGTGCTGAGCACACTAGTAAGCTCTGCTAATCACCTGACTAAAGGAGCCCTTCCCTCCTCCCAGCTCCTCTATGCGGCATGTCTGACAGCAAACTGACAGCAGCCCAACACTGCAGCCATGACAGGATGCCATGCCCAACATCAAGTATAGAGAGAGAGAGGGGGGATGAGAGAGAGACAGAGAGAGAAAGGGATAGAGAAAGAGAGATAGAGAGGGAGGCAGTAAGAGATGAAATGAGTGTGAAGGGCAGAATGCTCAGCTCAGCGCTGCTACCCTTTTGTACTACGTATTCTGTCTACTTGAATGCACAGAACCCCCCTCCCTGCATCCCGCACCCCTTCCCGGGGGAAATGCCCTGCTGGAGAGACAGAAAAGGAGCGGGCCTATTTTAATCCGGCAGTGACTTTATCAGACGCTCCGCGCGCGCCCGCTGTTTATTTAGCTCGGCAGGTATGTGGGTCCCGCCAGGACGACGGGGCCGCTCTCTCTCCCCCTCTCCTCTCCCTCTCCCCCCCGCCCCCACCCGGGAAGGTCAGCTGTCGCTGTAAAAACCTGCAGGGCTGAGGGAAGGCCTTGAGATTCCCGCCGTGGCCGAGAGCTTCCCTCCCCCCCCCACCGGGTTTCGATCCGGATTTACGGCCGGGTCACGGCCTCGCCCCCCCTCGGAGCGAAACCTGTCCGTCTGTCCTTCCGTTGGCTCTTAAAACCCGCCCCCCCCCCCCCCGCCCCATGCCCTTTCCTGACTTTAGCGACTCCTTTATGCACAGCTGAGTGAACGAGCGGCAGGCGCTGTTGCCGTGGCGTTAAGCTGAGACACACCGGGCTCACTGTAGGCTTGTTTATCTGCGTTCACTCTTAATGCTCGTTCTTGTGCGTTTCTGACCGGACGGGGGAGAGGCAGCGCTGCTCCTGCATCCGCCCTGTTTCCAACGATCAGTCACAAAGCCGCCATCGGCTGCCACTCCCGCGAGCCTGTCCTGCAGCTGCCCTCGAACCCAGGAAAGAGGGCTGGAATCCGCCGTCTTTCTGAGGGTTCCTGGTCCCAGCGAAGATCGGGTATCGGCCCAGAAAGCCTACTCCAGCAGGCGGGAACTGTGCTTCTGGCTTCTCGTGACCTGTTCTGCTTTAACCTGCTGGTGCTCCTCTGGCGTGCACAGGGCCTGAATATGAGTGTGCAGGGCTCGCTGCAGGCCCGATGCAGCACGCAACAAGGCCCAGTCACCGGAGGACCTGGTGTTCCCAGAATGCCCTGCTTCTGCAGCAACTGCTGAATAATTCAGTGTTGCTGAAGAAGCACCAAGCCTAGTCCCCCAAGACTCTCTCTAGTAAAAGGTCCTGGAAGCACAGTTTGCCACTTGTCTCCTACAAGTTTTTTGCTTAAATTAAGACATAAATCACTGGTTGATTTGGCTTGAATCAGCACCTACAATTGGAGGGCTACCAACACAATATTCATCGGAAGTACTATTGCAAAAAAAATGCACGTCCCTAGAATTTGGGGTAAACTTAACTCAACTCGGCCAGATATATAATACCATAACGTTATGAGCCGGACCAGTGAAGCAAATCCGGGGCTAAATTGACCTTTCGTAGCAGGGGTGTGTGCGCACTGGGGCACAATTCCACTTTCGGCAGCATACGGATATTCATGGAAGTAGCAGTTCAGCTGTCTAAGTTTGCCCTCTTGTGACTAAAAAAATCCATTACATCCATTTAAGAGGCAGTTTTTAAACTAGGGAGAATAGTAATCGGAGGCAGTACAAACGTAAAGTAATTAAAGTGCTGTAAGGATATGTAGCCAGACAAGTGAGACTAAGGAACCAGGCTGGTACGAGAAAATCTGGCAAAAAAAGCCCTCATTTGGAGGTAAAACCACATCCTTTAGTGGTGTTACCAAAAACCTCTTTAAAACATTTTGTGCTGTCTGGGAATCATTTTTTCCCCATAAATCTTAAAAATTTCCTCTAGCAGTGATGTTATTTTGGTACGAACAGCACACCATATAAGTGACCTGATTTTTCTCACATTGAGAACATTATAGTTCTACCACAAGAGGGTGATTTTTGCCAATAATGATTCTTTCGCACCTAGTCTGGGTGGAGGCAACCTGACCTAATTATTATTATTATTTTTTTAGAAATACAAAAGGAAATATAAAAATAAGGCAGAAAAGATGGCGGCTTTGAGATTCAAACAGCAGCTTCAGGAACAGCAAAGCCTGTACCCGGCGTTGGTCAGAAACTGGTGCCACTTGCTTGAAATGAAAACCGGTGTTTAAACTGTGCCGTACCATATGTAGTAGTCCTTTAACTTCAGCAGGCGTCAGAACAGGCTGATCACATTGTCTTGGTCAACGTGGGGACTGTGTCTCCTAGCAACACGTGGAACTCACTGAAAGGAGGCTCCGGAATGTTGAAGCTAAGCCCCGCCCCCATAAGCCTGTCTTTTCCCCGAGCGGAAATGAGGGCGTGTCCCGGTCGCGTGCGGATGCGTTCTGACTAATGAAAGGACCGCACGCTGGGGCACGATAAGGGGATGAGACTCCATCCTTTTTATACCCCTCCCCTTTCTCCACATCGTCCTGTTACACGCCACTTCTAAATTAGACGTGCGATGCCATTGGCTGTGGAGAGGAAGGTGATGTCAGTGTAATTGGTTTGTGTGTCATCTTTTGTGTGTGTGTACGCATGTGTGTTTGTTCATTTTTGTTGGTCCATGTGTTTGTGTGTGTGTGTGTGTCTACATGTGGGCATTTATGTCCATGTGTGTGTGTGTGCATGTGTGTGTGTATGTACGTATATCTGTGTGCGTGTGCCTGTGTATGTGTACAGGAGTGTGCGTATGCATGTGTATGTGCGTATGTGTTGTGTGTAAGTACGTATACGTGTGTGTGTGTGTGTGTGTGTGTGTGTGTGTGTGTGTGTGTGTGTGTGTGTGCGTATGTGTGCGCTTTCCTCAGCTAAGGGCATCGCACTCCCAGCAGTTCCCCTCCTCTTGGTTAACATATACCTCACCTTCTGCCTTAGTTCCAATTTGTAATGATGATTGTAAATGAAAAGAAACAGACTTCTCCAATCATGTGTTTCTGAAAACTAATGATGCTGAGAATGCTGATGATGATTACGATGATAGTGATGTTAAGACGACTTATATAAAATATAAAATGGTTTCCTTTTATTTTTGTACGTATGTGCTGTGCACAGCAGTCTACTGTAAACTGTACTGAACTAACAATAAAATGTTTGTTTTTTATGGGTTGGTCCAGTGCTTTTTAGATTTTGTGTGTTTTATTTTGAAATACTGGTCCTAAAATACATTTCTCATTATTGTGGCTATGATTTTGTTAATGATGGTGTTTTTTTATTTATTATTAGTAAAGATTTTACACAGCATATTCAGTCTAAGGTTGTTTAGGCTTTTATAAACATGAATGTCCTTAATTAAGCAGAATAATGCAATCTGGCTGTTTATTCCTTCTCTTGAGGGTGATGTGATGCAAATTCATATTCCAAAAGGAGTAAATATGTATGAGTGCTCTCCGAAGGGCATTCCAAAGCACTAGAGCTGAATACTTCAGTGTTTGTGTTTCAGGGATGGTAGAGGTTAAGTAAAAAAAAAAGCCCTTTCATTAAAAAAATATAATTAATATTAATATTGATAATGATACTACTAATAATAATAATAATTACAGATGACATCATTAGGTCTGAATATTAATGCATGTGTAGGCTTGGATAGTCTTGTTTTTCAGCACTGAAAAAGTGGGTGTCAAAGGCACCTCAAAGTTAAGCAAACCTGGCTTGCATCCATTTTGTGTTTCGAGGCTGGATGTGAACCTACCCATGTGTGCACAGTGAAAGAAGCAACATTTTGAGATCTTTTATTTAAACTCGAAAACCCTACTATATGATAAAATGTGAATGTATCCCCACCCCTCCACCCCCCAAAGACAGTTAATGGTATGTGACCTCAAAAGGAAACACTGTAGTCTTCACAAAGTAACACCACTAGATGCCATTACATATAACTTTAAAAATAATAAATTGCACAGCAAAGCCAGAATCCACTGCAAAAAATAAACAAATCTTAACAAGCACTTTAGTCTCATAATTAGTTTTAAAATCTTATTTCTATTACTTTTTGGTAAATAAGATAAAAAGATTGTCAATGGGGTGACAATTTCACTTGTCAAGAAAAAAAAAACAAGCGGTTTTCTATTTGAGAGAAAGAAATAAGATTAAGACATACTTTTTTGCAGTGTTGTTGAGAGCTCTTTAAAATATCAGTACAGATGTTTAAATCAAAGGACTCACCTTCCCCAGCCCCGATCCCATTTAAGAGAAAAGAATGACGAGACAAAGTTGGATTTCAGTATCCATTTTGCTCTGGTAACACCAAATTCTATTTATTAGAACTTTACAAAGACTACAAAATTCTTCAGATGAATTAAATCACGGTCTCTGACTATTTACACGATATGTTACATAAAAATGTACAAAATATAAAACATTCAAAGACAAATGTTTCACCAACAAAGAGAAAAAAAAAAGTTTCCCCCCCACCCCCCGAACCCAAAGTAGTAAACTGTGTGCTCACTGAGATGTAACGTAATTGCAAAAAGTAGGAAATACGTAACTTGGTTGAAATACCTATGACGGCTTACACAGGTTTAGTTAGGAACAGTCTCACATAACTGTAAAACGTTTGGTCAAGGGAGGCAACGGGATTAGAAATAATATTCATATCTGTGGTCTGTTAGTTTTTGATGTCTCGACTTGAACTAGACTGTAGGTTACATTACTGATTCAGAATCATCTGCACCAACCCTGATCCTAGGACCAACACATCTGCCCAAAGAGCTAAAACTTGTCCAGGATGAACAACGAACGTCAAGGGGGTCGTGTTTTGTCAGCAAAGGCTTACAAGTCAAGCACGAGAAACAGGACTATCCTGAGGTTTTAACCCCGTCGAAAGCATCTGTTTTTTGACAATCTGTAAACTGTTTTTGAAAATGATCTGCGGTTTTTTGAGCTGACTTCACAGCACCAGTTGCTCTGTGCCATCTAGCGTCAGTAGGCCAGATTCTTCACCGGCCACCAGTGGTGTGTCAATAACTGGTAGCCATTTAGGAACTTCACTATTCAAAATGTTGTGGCTGAAAGTGAATACTGATTATTCCTAACTGATCATTCCCTAGTTGCCTTAAACGCACAGTCAGGCAAAGTGAACTGATCAATGTTTTAACACGTTTCACCATGTAGAGATTCCACTGAAAACAGCACGGACAGAAACTTGGCTTGTGTCCTATTTTTTTTTTTTTTGTATGTGCATCTACGTTCGATTCAAAATGATAATACTAAAATAATACTAATAATAGATACCGTAGACTGTGTACGGTAGATCGACTGACCCCCAGGCTCTGCTCCTCTCTACAGTAGTTGAGCTGACTTGCATGAATGTTGCAGTTTTTTAGACGGTCCATCTCCTGCATAGGCAAAACAGCCGTGATCACAAACACTGCGCACCGATCTCTAACTGCCCGCTGGTATGCATCTCTCATACGTATTTACCTTTTTGTTTTTTTGTTTTGGAAAGCGGAGGAATTTCCAGCAAGTTAAGCGTGATGTTAACACCGAGACGGAAGAATGCATCTCTGATTCACTGTGCAATACTTCATATTTACAATTTTCCCCCAACCCCAAAGAAGACTGTGCAAAACCCAAACCAGCATTTTTTTTGTTTGTTCCATAAAAAAGAAAAAAAAAAAAAAGATCATACACTATGGCCAGCGGCCGTTCCACACAGATGTTCATGGCCACTTCATTCACTCTTTGAAAAGTAAACCTTGTTTTTTTTTTTTTATGGACACGTAGAAAAATAAAAACAGCATGCTCTCTGTCCATTACGTCAAAGGACTGTGCTCACGGCCATTCAAGTGATCCCAGGTCAACTGGCCAGAAAAAAAGAAAAAAAAACCCTTCCCGTACAGATGACCTTTTACACCAATGAATTTTCCCTATGTGTTACGTATATATTAGAAAAGAAATCAGCTACTGTAGCTAGGCGGTGTGACTGCAGGAAGGGCATGTCTCTGACTGTTAGCAGCACGCAGGAAGTGCATTTCTTCCCACTTCTTGCTATTTAGCAAAAAAAAAATTTTTTTTAAATGTGCTGATTGACTATGAGCACCTTTGTTAAAAGATGCAAACGACGCACGCGTACGGACACATGCATACACTCACACATGCACACATGCGCACAGACACACACGCACACACAAATGTGCGCATGCAAACACGCACACACACACACACACACACACAGATGCACACATGCACATACACTCACACATGCACACATGCGCACAGACACACAAATGCACACGCTCAAACACACACAGACAGACACATTCACACACACACACTAGTTACTCATCATTCCCATAGGCAATGGCCAGAAAGATCCATGGTTTAAATCCATTAATACACCGTTTGGTTATTAGAAATCTGTTTGCAAATTTAAGGCAGTGAGAAAAGCACCATTGTTAAACGTTGTTCCCTTCTTGACCAGATACTCTAAAGTCGTTAAAGTAAGCAGTGAACTGAGCCCTGTGGCCTCTGTGCAGCGCTGCTGGAACAGTGCTGTGACTCTGTACAGCCCGGTACAGAGCAGACCCACGCGCACGGGCGGAAGGACACAGACCATAATGAACACTGTCTCGGTCAGCCGTAGCCATGGGAAAGGTGCGGGGTCTGTGCCTCTGTGCGGGTGGCACTGATCACTAGGTACGATTGGCACTTCTCCAGTGTTTCACAGTAGTGGTTGCCCGGGTGACGCACAGTGCGCGTTTGTGCTTGTCTTTTCCCGACCGGGCCGCACGGATCTCGGAGCGGACGCCATTTTGTAAACCCGAGACTGGCGGCGCAGCCGCGGGGGGGGCCAGGCTGTGAGCTGGACCAGCGCTCGCCGGCGTCCGAAGCGCCTCGGTCACGTCACTCACGAATCGCGCCGCGAACGTCCGCCGCAAAAAAAGCAAAACGGAACGCAAAATCAAACCCTTCTCAAAACGTTAGAATTCCAGTTTCATCGTCGTAATGTATTTCTATATATCATCCTCTGTTTTGTTTTTTTTCACCGTGCGTGCAGCCCGGCTTTCTGGTACCCGACCAGAGGGGGGCGCTAGCTCCAGTTTACCTCTGTGTGTGGAGTCAGACCGACTCCCCCAAAAATTCAGCTCTAAGTAACGTTCTTCTCCCCCCCACCCACCCCTACACCCCCTTTTTCTTCCTCTGAACAGGAAGCGCCCAGCGTCCTGTCAAACGTGTGGACCGGCCGACGTTCCTAGTGGGGTGGGGGTGGGGGTGGGGGTAGCGCATTCCGGAAAGGGCTTCCTGGGGGGGGGGACGGGCTTCCCCCTGTGAGGTGTCTCTGAAACCCCGCCCCTCAGCCCTTCCCTCCTCCCTCTCTCTAGAGCGTGGACTCCAGGGAGGAGTCCAGCAGGTTGTCGTGGTTACTGGCGCTATCGCTGTCGCAGCTCTGGGCGCTGGAGTAGTTGGCGGCTTCCTGTAGCCGCATCAGCATGTCCATCTGGGAGGACACAGACAGAGCACAGGTTCCAGAGGAGGATGGCAAAACAAACAAAACAAAACAAAAAACAAAAAAAAAACAGATCAAAGCAAGAATCCAGCAATCCAGAGCGGTTGCACTGACCGGCCCCAAACTGAGTAGCAGCAAGCGCTCAAACCTCTGCGTCTGTGACAGATCCAGCAGAACAAACTCCACGGCCTTGCAGTGAGTTCAGCGGCAGCACTTAGGGAAGCCAGTCTGGCAACGCATCCGTGAACGCTGCTCCGCACCTGCTCCGCACACACTCTGACTACAGCCGTGTGAGAGGGGTTGCCAGGTCTGCCGCAACAGAGAGCTTGTTTCTTTCTCACGGAACCACCAACTGGGTCATCGCTGGGTCTCCTCATTCAAATAAGCGGCGGCTGAGATTCTTACGGAGAGATGCATGGCGCTTTACAAAATTATATTACAGCTTCTGCTGTGGGAAAATTCCTCTGAAATCACTCTTTTGAAACCAAGGATGTTTGAAGAACACGGTTCCATGATCTGAATTCACGCCGCTTTCGGATTAAAATGCATTTCGTCTCCTTGCGTTGCTGCGGGCTGGCTAAATTCTAAGATTAGATTTTGACGCAGCGCTGAATGCATTTAATTATATTTTACGTTTTTGACAGTTAATGTCTACAGCTGTCAAGCGCATCCTCGGCCCCCGCTGAACGTTTTCAATGCGCACAAATTTACTTTGCTCTTTTGCAAATGTGGATCTTGGAAAAACAAAGTTCTGCGAATTCAGACTTTATCTTTAAAAAACACAGTTCTACGTTTTTGGATCTAACGCTGCTTTCGGCTTTTGGATTAAACTGTTATCCTGGGTGGTATTTCATAAAGCAGGATTACTGAGTGAGCTGGATAACTGCGCTGAGTAAAACCCGGAACAGCTCTTTTTACTCCAGTCCGTGCTCCAGACTGGGGCCGGTTCCAGGTCTTACTCAGCACAGATACACCAGCTGACTCAGTGATCCTGCTTGATGACCCAGGGCCCTGTTGTTGCTCTGTTTGTGGCCTCACCAGTGGGTCCCCCTCGGCGTGGCCCGGGGGGGTCTGGGCGGAGGCGGCCCCCTCCGCGGCGGCGCTGCACCCGTCGTACCCCACGTCCTCCGGCCGCAGGCGCAGCAGGGCCTGCCAGTCGCGCTGCGCCACGCCGCTGCTCCACGGGTAGCTGTCGGTCACCCACTTGGAGGGGTCCTCCCACACGGCCCTCTTCCCGTACAGCTGCCGGACGAAGCAGAAACAGCGCCACCTGGTGTTAGAGGAGGAGACAGACAGACAGACCCCCTCCCCGGACTGACTCCGCCCACTGCGTACCTGCAGCCCCTCCCTCACAGCCTCCAGCAGGTAGGGCACCAGGGAGTAGTTCCACAGGTCGGTGAACCAAACGCGGGAGCCGTCCACGTCCATGGGGCAGGACAGGAACAGCCTGGGACCTGGGGGGGGGAGAGACCAGCAGCAGACCCGTCACAATACGCTTCTCTGAAACTCTTTGTGACAGCTGGGGGCCAATGAAAAGGGGCAAATGGCGTGATGTCATGTGACGCTCGGGCGGGGGGGCTGACCGATGGTGACGTCGGAGGAGCTGTGGGCCTCCAGGAAGCCGTTGAGGTGCTGCCAGGTCTTGGGGATCCAGTCGATGATCTTGATGAGCACGTTGCTGTACATGTTCCTGTCGATCTCCGTCTCGATCAGCTTCCTGCGCAGGAAGCGTCCCAGAAACCCTTTCACCGGCTCCGTGTGGTTGGCGCACAGCACCCACCTGCGAGAAAATGTTAAATGTACTCAAGCATACAGTACATATATAAATATATATATATAAATATATAAATGTATTCAAGGTCATATATAAATATACGCCATAACACAGGGAAACTGAAGCTTGCTGTCAGTTATTTTAAATTTGCACGGCGCTTACATTCACAGTACAGACTACTACCATATCACAGACTATGTTCTCATACAAACTAAAACTATAAAGACCTTGTCCAAAATAAAAATAAAAAAAACTGTTTGGAAACTGTTATGGTTACCAAAAATCAAAATCTCAAAAAGCAAAAAAAAAATAAAACAATAAGGCTCTTGAAACAGATGAACGAGTAAATAGACAAATAAAAGCATGCATAAACAACACACCTGAAGTTGTGGTGGAGCTCCAGGTTGGGCGAGGATGACACCCCTTGGTTCATGGTTCCGATGACATATGGACTGAGGTGTGAGAGGAACAGACACGGGTGAAATGGAGTGAAAAGGCAGTTAAAACCCTTTGAAGAGTAGGTCTTTCAGAGTGTTTTTATTATTTTTTATTGTAAGTCAGTGTTCTAGAACTCCACTGCTTTCAGTCACCAGTACTGATTTTTTACATCAGCATTAGAATGTTATATATTTGTGGTTAGAATGTTCAGGCTCACCTTATTACATTGCGTAACACTGAATAATCACATGGCAACAAGTACTAAAACCTGGTAAGTTATATATAGCAGTAAGTTCAACGCATGTGACTTGCATACCATTTGTGGTATTTGCAGTTGAGAAACCCATTAAAGATGTCGCTGAGAGCTCCGATATTGTGGAGATTGTCCAGGATGACCACCAGAGGGAGCTCTGCGTCGGTCTCCTCTGAGTTGCACTGCTCTGCCAGGCTGGACAGATACTGCCGCAGGTCCTGCACACAGAACACCACACACTTTAATCCAGGGCACTGAGAGATGCACTCATACACACACAGACACACGTACACATCTCAGTCCTTATTAAGTCACCAGTGGGGGTCCTGGCCCATAGTTTGGGCACCTCTGTTTTTTGGGCACCTGTTAAGCCCCTTACCTTGCTGGACTTGTGGTCCACGTTGAAGCTGGCAACCGCGCCCTCCCTGCGGTAGCTCCCGGACTTGGCGATGAGGTGCTCGGCCAGCTTGCCGGCCAGGAAGGTCTTGCCGGTGCCGCTGGGGCCCGACAGGATGATGCGGCGGTGCTCGGTCAGCAGGTTGAGGTAGCGCTGCACCACGGGCTTGGGGATGAGCGTGTCGAACGCCAGCGAGTCGATGCTGCTCTCCTTCACACCTTAGGAGAAAAAGGGGAACAAAAAGCAGGACAGGAGTAAGATCTCAACTGTAGTGTGCTGGCTGGTGTGCACAGAGGAGGACAATTCAGGTTCAGAAATTTAAATTCCAAACACCTGGATCTGATGATTAGCACAATTCTTTAGCCAGGAGGTAGAAGGACTAATGAGTGAAATCGGCTTGGCTGAGTTGGCTGGGTGGAAGGAACACACGGCAGGACTTTTACTCTCTGAGCCCTGCGACCCTCCCCCTCCGGGTGTGCAGATGCTGACGTTCCTTCCTCATATTTATTCTGGCTTCATTTTCTGAACATCTCCCATATTTTCCCACTATAGTCACGTACATGTTGAACATTACATTACAGGCATTTAGCAGACGCTCTCATCCAGAGCGACTTACACAACCTTTATACAGCTGGATATATACTTAAGCAATGCAGGCTCAAGGGCAGTGTTGTACCTGGGAATCGAACCTGTGACCTTTCAGGTTACTTAGACCAGTTCCTTACCCATTACGCCACACTAGCACGGACTGTTCTAGAACAGAGGGAAGGCAGGCAGGCTGCAGGGGGGCTGGGGCGAGGGGCCAGGGGCTACCTTTGAGGCTGATGGTGATGACGTTGTTGTCCCCCACCAGGTACCCGCAGGGCAGCAGCTCGGGCGCCTGGGAGGCGTGGCCTCGCACCACGTCCCCGATCCTGTAGCTGACGATGCTGTCCGAGCTCAGCCCCAGGCTGGTGAGCGGGTCCACCCGGAACACGTACTCCTGTTCGGGGGGGGGGGGGGGGGGGGGGGGTGGGGGGCAGAGCGGGGCACTTTAATGCTCACAAACGCGCACGCGTGTGGCCTTCGGACCAGGTGAGCTGCCGCACACCTGAACCCGCGGTTTCGTCAGGATTAACACTCATCCAGGGGAACAGAACACATACGTGTGGGGAAACCAAGGCTGTTTTTCAGAGAACACGTGTGTGACCGGTGAGTTGAGCTCCAGTGAGGAGCAGAACAGTGCCCGTTCTAAAGGCTGCTCAGGTGTGTAAACAGGTGTGTTCACCTTGAACAAGCGGCGAATGACACCGTCCAGCACGTCCCACTTGGTCTTTCCACTGACGCCGATGGAGCCAATCAGGTACTGCTGGCACTTCGTACCCTGGTTGGACCAACGGAACCAACAGACCTCATCACTTTCATGTTTATAATACGTTGCTATCGGCACGTTATTTCACACACTCTATTTACACACAGCTCGCATTTACGAGCGCAAGAAACGAGCGGTCTGCGTCGCCGGTCACCTTGGTCTTATCCGAGCCGTCCGCGTTCGACACCACGATCCTGACGCTCCGCCCCTCCTTGCGCAGGTTGCCCTGGTAACCGTCGTTCAGGAGGATGTCCGCGGACATGATGGTGTCGGTGATGTTGAGGTTGCTGAGCGATAGGCCCAGGGACTGGCGCGAGGAGGAGGAGGAGGTGCTGGAGGCCTCCGAGGGGGGGCGGGCGTTCTTGGCGAGGGCGGGCGGTGGGGGGGTGCTGCTCCCCGTGGATTTGAGCTGGTCGTTCTCCGCCTTCAGCAGCTCGATCTCATTCTGGGGGGGGGTGAGAACCACAAGGGCGACAGTCACCACAAGTCACATGACATGACTTGTCGCAGGACAAATATGGATACTTGCTATTAACAATTAACAAGTCTTCCCATAGTCTCAATGCTATGCAGATCCCTAATAATACAAGACCACCCCCCCCAGGGTGCACTCTGTCTCCTCTCCAAAGCCTGCCATTATGGGCTGCTGTTGTCTCTGCAGCCTGCCCGGTGCCACAGTGTTATGATGAGGCTCTTGTTAAGCCCACAGCAGAAGGCGTGCCCCTCCGTGGGAGCGCTCGGGTCCCAGGCCCCGGCGGGACAGCGTCAGTGTGAGAGCCCGGCCTCCCTAATCCCTGTTATTAAAACCCCCTGTTCCTGCTCACGCCCCCGAACCGAACACACATCCCGTTTTTTTTATTTTTTATTTTTTCCCCCAAAGGGACAAATCGAGAAGCCATGCCGGGAAACCTGCCATATTCAAACACTCACAGAAATCTACAAAACCTGCCGAGACGCAAAATAACACTGCGATGAAATAAATAATGTATAATCAATTGTACACAATGATCGGCAAGTACCATCTTTGTCGTCTTTCAAATTTGAGTATTTCACATATAGTACTATTCTCAACTGAGCACTAATAAAGGGCTTTACTCTGACCCAAATAACCACACACAGACATTTCTAGAAACTATAAAGCGTCTATTTTTCAGTTACAAAAAAAGCACATATGTTCATGGAAGCTCCTAGTTACAGCTGAGATTTGATGAGTGCAGTTCTGTGAAGGCGAGACATCATAGTGCAAGGCTGGGACAGTACGGTTGATGTGTGAACGCGGTACGACGGTGATGGCGGATTTTGGAGCCGCCAGGAGGGCGGTTGGCGGCCGCTGGGATCCGCGGCGGGCGACTGACCTGCATGCGGTTCATGGCCTCCCGGATCTGGTCCAGGTGGTGGGCGGAGCTTAGGGCCTCCAGCCGGATGTCCGTCAGCTTCAGCTCCTTCTCCCGCAGCTCGTTCTTCAGCTGCAGGATGATCTCCGCCTCGGCCTCCGTGCACTCACACAGCCTAGGGAGAGGGAGGGGGGGGGAGGGAGGGGGAGAGGGGGGCGGGGGGGGGAGAGAGAGAGAGAGAGGGAGAGAGAGGGAGCCAGAGAGAGAGGGAGTGAGAGAGAGAGAGAGAGAGAGAGAGAGAGAGAGAGAGAGAGAGAGAGAGAGAGGGGCGGGGGAGAGAGAGAGAGGGAGAGGGAGAGAGAGAGAGAGGGAGAGGGAGAGATGGGGAGGGAGAGATAGAGAGAGAGAAAGAGAGGGAGCCAGAGAGAGAGAGGGGGAGGGAGAGATAGAGAGAGCGAGAGAGAGAAAGATAAGTTTCACATATTCATCAGATACACTGGAGTTCAACTTGCTAAAACTCAAAGTATTAAAGGTCGTTAAGATACTGATGTGTGTCAATCATCACTAGTGAATCATTCGTTATCCCATTCATCTGTAACAAAAATTATTGCAACATATTAAAATGCATAGCACAACAGAATTACACACGAGACTAATGCATGCAACAAAAATTCATATACTTTTCATACATGGTGCTGCTAGATGCCACTAAATTCTACACACTGCACCTTAAAAACGTATTCCTCCTATTTTTAATATATTGCCACGTTGCTTTTTCATAACAGATCGTTGTGTCCTGAACAATCAGACAAATGCTCACACGCACTTGAGAGAAAACCGATTTTGGGGTTCTTTGATCATTAAGAGAGGTTTTAGTGTTAGAGCCTGGATAAAGGGGAATAATATGAGGGACGGGACGGGGGACGGGGGGCAAACAGGCAGGGGGACGCACTCCACACTCCATGCAGCGCACCCCTGTTACCGAGATCTGTGCTTGTAGATCACATGACCGTTTGGCCTTTTCTTGGGCGCCCAGACTGGAGAGGACTTGCTATCACAAAAACACTTGCTACAGACGGACGGACGGACGGACAGACAGGCAGACACACGAAGCCAGGGGAGAGGTGAAACACACAGATCTAACTCAAAACTAACACTCAGAAAGGGCAAAGCTATAGCACAGAGCAAAAACAGGACAAATGAACATATTTGGGCCACGGCAGTGGGCATACAGTATATAGGCTGTCCTATCTCAATCTGTGTGTGCGTGTGTGTGTGTGTGTGTGTGTGTGTGCATGTACATGTGTGTGTGCATGTACATGTGTGTGTGTGGTGTGTGTATGCGCGTGAGTCTGCATGTGTGTGCATATGTGTGAGAGCATGTGAATGTGTGTGTAGTTCTGTGTATGTGCGTGAGTGTACATGTGTGTGTGAGAGCATGTACACGTGTGGTGTGTGTATGTGCGTGAATGTGTGAGAGCATGTACACGTGTGTGTGGTGTGTGTGTGTGTGTGCGTGTGTGCGTGTGTATGTGCGTGAGTGTACATGTGTGTGTGTGTATGTGTGCGTGTATGTGTGTGGTTCTGTGTATGTGCGTGAGTGTGCATGTGTGTGTGTGTGCGGGCACTCTGGACTCACTCGATGCTGGAGGGGGAGGGTCTGAGGGAGGTGACGCTGCCCTGGCTGGCTGCGTGCTGCAGCTTCGGGGAGGAGGGCAGGGAGGAGTCCGCCTGCTCCTCGATGTCCGAGTGCGGGGACGCCGGCTTGCTGGCCTTCTTCTTGCTGAAGGCCTGCTTGAAGGAGCTCCGCAGCTGCAAGACAAAGGCCCGCGTCAATCTGCGTTTCCCTCTCCCGCTCAGGGGGTTAGTCCATCCGGAGCCAGCCTGGGGTGAGTCGGCAAGCAGGAAGTAAAGGCGCTAGGACACAAAGGAGTCTGGGAAGCAGAGTCAACCTAACGCAACCACGTAAGGCTCGGAGCTGAGGGAGAAAACTTAAGCAAGAAAAATGACACCTTGAAGGCGCTCTTTTAGAAAGTTACAGCCCTACATTTCTCTTCAGCGCAGTGTAGAAAATCTATCGCAGACAAGATGGCACCCTTTCACAGAGCGATGTCGCCGTCTGTTGCAGCAGGTGCTAATCCATTACAGGTGATCCACCGAGCTCACTCACTCGAGCACAACCGCAGCTTAGCGTTCAAATAACAAGGTTTGAAAGTAATTGGGTGGACCAAAGAGGCCAAAGACCCCTTTTCCATCAATGCAAACATGCCCTAAGTTCCTGGTATTAGATCCCTCATTCATTTTAAACGCTGAAGCAAGGGTAGCTGCACGTAGCTGCTGAGGGAATGACACGGGGGGGCAGAAGCAGTCTTCAGCAACCACAGGAGGCTCATGGGTAAAAAAGTACTTGAAAGTGAGAACGAGCGAAGAGGCTCAAGGTGACAGCCTATAAAGATGAAAATGTTTGAACCACACATACAGCATGGCTTCACTTGCTATAGGTTTGCGTTTTAGATCGTGCACTCAAGGTTCAATTTTCAGTTGAAAAAAAAAATAATGACCAGTATAACCTTACCACTACATAATTTCGACATGTGCCCAAATTGTATCTGTGTAACTACTACAGGATAATGTGCGTGCATTTATATAATAAATTCAATTCAATTTGTATGGCGCTTTTTTACAAAGACACTGCCAAAAATATGCTTAACAGTGGGAATACAATTGTACTATTATTAAGCACATACTTTAAACAGGCAGGATCCTGTCTGGTGTACTGTGATAGTACCCTTGTGTTGTTTGTGGTAACTGGCAGTAAGCAGGTCTGATTCACTCGCTCTGCTCAGCAGTCATGTACTTTCAGTCCCAGCTTTTATTTTGGGTTTTTAAAACGGAGCACTCTTCATACAAGCTTCCAGTCAAAGGGTACAGGGGGCTCTTGCCATGCAGATGCCTGAAGCTGCAGAGCAGCACGTGGCGTAAAGGGGGTGGGGTGAGGGGGGGGGGGGTAGGGGGATTGGGTGGGCCCCACCGGAGGGGGCGGGGTCACACATCCACTAACCTGGGCAGGGATGGAGTCGGCCACCTGAAGGTAAAACACACTCACTATTAACAATGCCGTTCGGCCACAGGTCAAACGCACACAGTGGGGGCGGGGGGGGGAGTCACTGCACAGCCCTGTAATATTACTTTCGGCCATTTCACAACATAAAAATAAAAATTTGTTTAAACTTCCAAAAGGGCAATTATTGTGCAATTAGTTCCTTTAATGGGACAGATGCTGAGCTGTGTCCCTGTGTGCATGTGTATCTGTTTGTGTGTGTGTGTGTGTGTGTGTGATTTCATTTCCCTCAGCCGTCTCATGTGTGATAAAGATGCTGTTCCCTAGCTGGGCTCTGTTGCAGGCACATCACCAGCAGGCTGAGGCAGATTTCTCTCATTGTGCCCAGTTCTGCTACACGTGTCTGGAGAGAATCAGCAGAACTGGGGTCTTTTCAGGTTTTCTGAAGCGACAGAAGCCCTTTTCCCTGGAAACCACACCCCCCCAATCCCCCCCCCCCAAAAAAACTGTATGGGATTCAACACTAAGGGGATTTGAGTTTTTTCTTTGTGAAAGCTCTGCTCTGGCGCTCCAGGAAGAGGAAGTCGCTTGAATTTGTAAGCCTCCTTGCTGATCTGGGACTTTACCCCCACAATCTCAGAAACCTCTTAGGCACACATTTACAAGCAACACGGACAACAAGAGTGAGCAGAGCTGCAGACTATGTATATATAGATGAATGACGAATAAGCACATTACCAAATATACATCCATATGCATGGGTTCTTCAGGGCTAAAGACTTTCTTTTAACTGCATTTTAAACAAACAGTAACAGCACTTCAAGTGACAGGAATTTATCACAGGGGGCAAATTAATGTCCGCTTGAGGGTGAGAAGAGACTGGAGGCTCTGACCCATCTTCCAGTCACCCCTTACGCTGGTCCCACTACCAAGACCCCGCCCCCTGCCCTGATCCCCTCCCACACAGCTCCTCCCAGGCCCCGCCCCCTTACCCAGCTCTTCTTCTTCTTCTTCTTGGCGTCGGCGTCGGCGGCACTGCCGATGCTGGAGTGGCTGGTGCCGCTGTTGATGCTGGACATGCTGTCAGAGGAGTGCTGTCTCCTGATCCTCAGATCTGAGCAACGCACACACACACACACACACTGCATTAAACAGGTACACACACATGGATGCACACACACACTCCCTTAAACAAACACAGTACACACAGCGCACACACACACTTTCCTTTCCACTTCGATTTTCACAGGCTATGGTACACAATGTCCCAGACAGAGGCAATGACTAAGAATGCGGAAAATCTTTTGTGCATTCAGAAGCACCTATTGAGGCTTTAAAGGATAATCTTCAACATTAGGCACAGAGAGCAAGGCTTCATATCATTATTTGGCTCTAAGTAGACATTAGAATGATCCCAGCATATTGCTCTTAAATGCTATTGTTGGACATGTAATGTATGCTCATACACATGTATTTTTACACCCATTATTATTTAAAGCTCAATGTGATTTCAGTGCATTTGAGGCTGTGCTGCAAAGCCAAAGCACATTTATATTGCCAGGATAATCCCACTGGAGTTTGCTCTGGATCAGGGCATCTGCACAAATAAATAAATTAAACGCTTCTTGTGTGGTGTTGATGTGCTGTGAAGGAAGATCAGGGAAACACTGAGTCTTATTCCACCCTCCCCCCAAGTTTATGACAGCAGTGGCCTCTCCTCTCCCCTGCTCTCTCCTCCTCTACCCTTCTCTCTCTTCCTCTCCGCTGCTCTCTCCTCCACTCCCCTCCTCTATCCTCTTTCCTCCTCTCTCCTCCTCTCCTCTACCCTGCTCTCTCGTCTTCTTTTCTCTCCCTCTTCTCTCCTCTCTCCTCTCTCCTCTCCCCCCCCTCTCCCTCTCTCTTCTCCACTCCCCTCTTCTCTCCTCCACTCCCCTCCTCTCCCTCTCTCCCTCTCTCCCCCTCTCCGCTGGCGGAGTGCAGTACCTCTGTGCACGTGGTCGGGGCCGTTGAGGGCCACTTGAATGGCGGTCTGGGCGTCGGTGTTCTGGGTCTTCAGACCCTCGATGGTCTCCCTCAGCTCAGCCAGCTCAGACTCCTGAGAGCACACACTCCATCACGTCAACAGCAGCCCACGCTTCTGTCTCACACACACATACATCTATATACATGCACATGCATGCATGCACACACACACACACATACACACATACATATATATGCAGGCATGCACACACAAATGTGCACACGCGCGCACACACACTTACCCACACACATGCAGACAGACACACACACATGCACATTATTCCATGAAATAGCACAACTAATAATACGCCAATCCCTGAGAGCACAGAGAGGTTCATTGGCATGCATGACCGGGCCAATCCACCTTTAATTACGACTGTCAGCGGCTGCTCTTCCACTGGAAAGCCAGCAGCGATAAGCCATGAGCAGATTTCAAAAAGCTGAGCATATAGTTTTTCTATAGCTACTTAAAATAAAGTGCGTCACACTGCCTCTCATTGTATCTGACGGACAGACGGAGAGAAGCGGCGGTGCAGTTCAGCCGGCCGGAGCTGTTCCGGGGGTCCCGATAGGGTTTCAGCTCTAATTAAGAACGTCGGCCGGGCGCCGCGGTGGGCCCAGGAAAGACGGCCTCCGTTTAATTTAGCGGGGATTAAACCTGACAAAACTCATCACTTTTACCAAAGGTTTTCTTTTTTTTTTTTTATAGTAATAAGACATGACTTCCTTTTAAAAGCGCAGGGCAGGCACGTGCATCCTCTTCAGTAATCTTTGTTTCAGAGCGCAGAGGGCAATTCTGTCCGGGGTCAGTTATGATAATCCCCCTCAGATACGCGAGCCCTGCCACTCTCGGCCTGCAACAACAACTCTCCTTCTCCAAGGCTCCCCCTTCTGCATTTGAGCGCGTTCAGGGACTCAAGCGAGCGTTCATGACCAGGTTTTCACTTCTTAAGACTCGGAAAACACATCAAGAGCAGCCTTAGCCTTTATCCTCCAACAGGAAGATACAGAATCCCCAAAGAACAAATTAATGGGGACAGATTAAGTTCAGCCCACATTAAAAAAAAAAAAAAGAAAAGTTCATAAGCGCTCTGGAAAGTGCAGTTAGGCTGGCGTATTTCACAGTAACCATGGTAACCGTAACGCGCTGCAGAAGTAGGGGAGCTGAAGGGGTCGGATGCGGAAGTGACCTGCGTTTCCTGGCGGCGGGGGGTGGGGGGGGGGGGCGGGGTTTTGGCGACGTACCTTCTGCTCGGCGGTCATGGTGAGGCTCTGCAGGCGGCCGGTCATGTTCGACAGGCTCTTCTCGAAGGCCGCCACCAGGTGAGACTGTCAAAGTGCGGGAGGCGGAGTCAGACACAGCGATCAGGTGGCGACTGACTCCCGAGCTTTATAAAACGCTTCAGATATCCGCTTTTTAAAAACCAATCTCCTTCACTTCAGGGTTTGAAACTACAGAACACAAGAGTTGAGCATGTCTCCAACAGCAGCTCTCTCGTACACAGAGGAGTATAAATATTGAACACAAATCCATAAAACTCACTCACTCCACCCTTGTCTGGTTCATTACTGCTTCCCATTCCAGACTAAACGGTGCCTCTCCGAACCCGTGGCCCTCTCCCTCAGGTGCCCTGGCTGGCTCAGCCCCCCTACCTGTCTGCTCTGCGGGCGGGGCTGCGCAGACCCCCACACTGCCCCGGACGGGCCCGTCTGCGCAGTCCCGACCCCCCGCTCGCCCCCCTGCCGCTGGGCTCCGGGGTAGCGGTTCAGGGCCGGCCAGACCAGCGACTCGGCCAGAGAGCTGCGCCTGCTCCCCGTGGACCTCACATGCACAGGCTCTCTCACAGACATGCTCTCTCACAGACACGCTCTCTCTCACAGACACGCTCTCTCACAGACACGCTCTCACACTCACTCTCTCACACGCTCTCCAGCAGCCTCTGCTCTCAACTATAATCAGAGACGGGTGGACATAGAGAGGGAGGGGTCAGAGCTGACCCCACCCAACTCACTGAGAGAGTACAGAGAGAGAGAGAGAGAGAGAGAGAGAAAGAAAGAGGAAGGGAGGGAGAGAGAGAAAGAGGGGGAGTGCAAAAAAGAGAGTGGGAGGGAGAGGGACAGAGGGAGAGAGAATGAGTGTGTGCACGCGCGCGTGTGATCAGCGGTAAGTTTAGAGCTTTAATCTGATCTCTCCCTCCCTCCCTCACCCTCTCCCTCCCTCTCTCTCCCTCCCTCCCTCCCTCCCTCACTCGCTCTCGCCCTCCCTCCCTCCCTCCCGCCCTCTCTCCCTCCCTCCCCCCCCCCCTCGCCGTCGCTCACTCACGTTGGCGGACAGCTGGGACGTCAGGGTGGCCACCTTCTCCTGCGAGGCGTCCAGCTCCCGCCGCAGCTTGCGGATTTGCTGTGGGGGCACAGAGACGGCGGGTCACCCCTCCTGCCATTCGCTACTGGGCCCTGGGACCCACCAATGAGATGAAGAAGCACACAATACCCCCCCTTCCTCTCCCCGGCCATTTAGAGCTGCTATATCCCAATTATCCCCCCCCCCCCCATACGGGTCCCATTCTAGCATAAAAGGCATTTACAGCGCAGTGAAAACACAGGTCACTGGCCCTCACAATGCTGACTTATATAAACGGGATTGGCATGTCCAACCAAAACACTTCTGCTGGGCTTTATGCCCTCACAAGTCAAGACAGCTTCATATTTAACGCTGTAATGTTCTGTTAGAGAAAAGCATCACAGGATGGCCAGAAGCCTTCAATAGCAGAAACGCTCAGAAATGGTAACATTTATGATATTAATAATAATGCGTTTGTGGATCACAAAAATGGATAAATGCAGTGGTAAAAGCTTGAATGTAAATGATGTATTACCGTGGGATTTTGGACTGTTTGGCCCTTAATTGAAAAGAGAAGAATAGAATGAACTCTATGTTGCATGCTTAATCCAAACAGCAAGAAAACAAAGGTGGAATTAAACAGATTATTTCAAGCAAAAAATAAATAAATACACTGTTAGTAGGTTTTGTTAGGGTTAAATCATTGAAAATATTCAGCGATTAGGCAGTAATAGCATGGAAATCTGCACAACAGCCCTGGACAAAAGTGCCAGGGAAAACAGCATCATTGCAAGGGGCTTGTAAATAACAGAAACAGCACGGAAATCATTGGAAATAATTTAAGAATCAATAAAAAAAATAATATGCAAGAAGATATAGAAGAAAAATCTCTTAGAAGAACAAAAGTTGCATGAACAGAGCATCCACAGAGCCACAATTAAGAGCAAACTTTGACATTAAAATATTCTTGCAACTGTTTGCACATGACTGTGTTGAAGTAAAGGTGCTTGATGCTGTTTTGTTAAATATAAGTTCTAATGGATAGTTTAAAAAAATTTTTTTTTAGCCTGTGCCATTAAAAAAACAATGCAACATAGGTTTACACAGCTATTGCCCAGAAAACCTTCGCAATTATAAAACATTCATTCACCCAGCAGCGATTTTAATGCTGCCGAGTTCACACAATAAATCGTTGCCATCGCTGACACGTGGCATAAATTATTGTCATAAATATAAAACATGACTGGGAATTACATACCTCAGAATAGGCCCTCTCTTCCGTCTGCGAGAAAGAGATCATTATTATTATTATTATTACTACTAAATTTAGCACCGACAAAATTCTACTTTTCTCATTATTTCTCTGGATAACTGTATTTATAATTCGGCAGTGTAACGCTACATACCGTTTTAAATATACAGATTTTAATATCAAAAATCATTAAAAATAGAAAATACTTTACTGATTGGAACAGCTAATTTTCAAAAAACAAAAAACAAAAAAAAAACAATCTGTGGGGGAAAAAGTCAGGAGATGTAATTAACAAGAAAACTTCTCAATTTAAGGTCCGCCCCTCACACGTAATGATCACAGATTGTGACGTCACAGACGTGACGCGGTGGGGACTCACCGCAGAGTAGAGAGAGGACGTGCTGGAAACCAATGACAGCGAGGATCCATGGACTACGGAGACAGACAAGGGACAAACAGCACAGAGAGATGAGCTACACTTTAAACCCAGGACACATTTTCAACATCTCGTCCAGGACCCCACAGACGCAGGTGCCGGCACTGCCTGTGGTCAACCTCACATTGTCATCATCCCCAATACCTTAAATGCCCTTGACATTAATCCCTCCAGCCGGAAGTGCCCTCCCCCCGCCCCCCACCCCCCCCAGGGCACCCACCCTCCTCCATGCTGTCCCGGAAGGATCCGGAGCGGCTGATGCCCCGGGGCCGGTCCTCCAGGGAGGTGGCGCTGCCCCCCAGCAGGCGGGCCTCCCCGTACAGGTCCAGGGCAGAGTCCTGTGCCGGGATGCTGTTGGACCGGCTCATGCTGGGGGCCGGGAGGCTGTACTGGGACAGGCTGGTGGGGCTCACTGTGGGGGGGGGCAGCGAGGGGGGGGGTTAGAGCGCACCTGCAGCGCCACACGGACCTATGACTGCACTCTCACAGCCCTGGGGGGAAGTGGGGCGGTAACGACTGCAGTAGCAGTATTACTGGAACAGTGTGTACATGCTAAACTCACGCAGGGTGGACCAGTGTGCTAGTATCAGACTCACGCAGGTTGGAGAAGTGGTATTTGCCGATGACGGTGCAGGACGTCCCGGATGGCGATAGGAGAGACTGGCTCCCGGTGTCCTGCAGCCCCCCCGTGGAGTGGGAGCGCAGCCACTCCTTCCCCTCCTCGTGGGACATCTGGCGGGACGAGGGGGGGTACCTGCGGGGGGAGGGCGGGGGCAGGAGCGATGGTTACCCGAACGTGCTGTGATTCTCAGCAGCCATGGTGGGATGCTTTTCTGTGATGCTGTCATCTTTAGCCATCATTTGGTAATAACAATAATCATCATCATCATCGTTATTATTATTATTATTATTATTATGCTGCACTGTTAAGCACCAGCAGCTTCTGTTTGACTGCAGAACTCATCATCATCATCACAACCCATCAGTTAAGTACATGCTAATGTGAAGGCACTTCTGGTACAAAGGTAAAAGAGGTTACAGGTAAAAGATTAAAGACAGGCAACGGGACGTGGTAGGAGAGACATTGAAAGGTTAATAATACCTTAATCCCTTTTTGGGGAGTGTGTTTCTGTCAAGAGGCATGCTATTAAAACAACAAAACAAGCAAGAAAGAACAGTTACAACACAAACACCTTTCATCATGAGTACAGAGTTAACGTGTTGCACAAGCAGATTAAACCTGATTTTATTTTATCTGAGCTTTTAATACGACCCTAGGGCCGTCTGCTGACGGAGAGAGGAAAAGACAAGAGCTGTGAAGCCTGCTGGAAGCCTGGCTCTGCACAAAGGCATCGACTTCAAATCACTTTTCATTTCGCATCTGGATTTGAATAACCAACCAGAAAAGTGGCAGTTAGCATAATTTAAACATTCGTATTTAAAGTCACAAGAAGATTTTTGTACAATAGAAGGTCACATTTAGGAAAATTATTAAAATCATTTGTCCTCAGCTCATACAAAAATGCAAGGGCATGCACTTTCTTGAGTTAATAATACACAATTTATATAATTTCATAAAGTTAATATCAATGAAACGTGGTTAGAATACATTAATATCATACAAGTTTTTCATCCAATTTAAATCACGTACATGAACACAAACACGGGTGTGTGTGTGTGTGTGTGGGTGTGTGTGTGCGTGTGTAAGTGTGTGTGTGTGTGTGTAAGTGTGCGTGTGTGTAAGTGTGTGTGTGTGTGTGTGTGTGAGTGTGTGCGTGTGTGTATGTGTATGTGTGTGTGTGTGTGTGTGTGTGTGTCTGTGTATGTGTTTAAGTGTGTGTGTGTGTGTGTGAGTGTGTGCGTGTGTGTATGTGTATATGTGTATATGTGTGTGTGTGTGTATGTGTGTATATACACGTGCGAGTGAGGCCGTGCGCAGTGAGACTCACCCCTCGGACAGCGTGGACTTGACGCTCCCGGCCCTGCTGACCTTGCTGAGGGGCAGGTCGATGGACTCGGTGCTGGTGTGCAGGCTGGTCATGCTCTGGCAGCTCAGCGTGTCCTTGCTCCCGGCCGACGAGCCGCTCAGGCTGGCGGGCCACGCCCGGCTGCCCGCCGAGGGCAGCGACAGGCAGGAGGCGGGGCTGGAGGCCAGGGAGGCCATGGAGGCGTCGCCCGTGCCCAGCTCGGGCGTCCTGCCGTAGAGGGGGCTGCTGCCCCCGCTCTGCCCCCCGCCGCCGCTGCCCAGGCTGCCCGTCCCGGAGGAGGGCGACTCCAGGCTCACCTGCCGCGCCAGGGTGCCGTGGGGGCTGCCCAGCGCCGACGGGCACTTGGCCGAATCCGGCGTGCTGGGGGAGCTGGCCTTGCTGCTGGCTTTGCTGCCGAACAGCCTGGAAACAGAGGCAGAGAGGTCCCATAAACAACACGCTCCTCCCCCCCCCGCATGGCTCGCCACGAACCAGCACCCACCAAACCAAAAAATAACACATCCTGTAAAAGGAAAAATAATCCCAGTCAATCACAGTGTAATTTATTCAGTGGCAACAAATATCCGCCATTTTGGCTCTTTTGACGCTGAGGGAGTTACAGGCACAGAGACTCGTTTTCCAGTCTTTGATGACATTAGCATGCATTAATATTAATTCGAGTACCGTTAAGCTGCCAGATATTTCATCTCTGCCGACTCGGCCTCTCGGCAAAAAGAAAAGCTCAGCACAGCGATGCGTGTCACACAAAAGCAGGCGTGCCATTTGCATCTAAAATAAATGCATTTTAATTTTTAATAAAGCTGACGGGGCACAAGCACCGGGGACTTCAACCAACCCTGCATAACTAAAGATAAAATTAAAAAAATGAAAGCAGTCAGAAAAGACAAATCAAATGCAGGAATGGATTTAAGCAGCAGTGTCTGGCTACTGGTACCGTCCCTCTCTCTAAAGGCACGGGGGCAGAAGCCCTCTCACCTGCGGAAGGTGGGGGAGGCGATGTCGGGGTACTTGGAGCCGGGCTGCCTGAGCCCCGATTGGCCGGAGGAGGTGGGGCTGGCCTTGGGCGAGGTGGAGAGGCAGGCCTCCGGCTCGGCCACGCCCACCTTCTCCTTGTCGGTCTGGTTGAGGGCGACGGGGCTGGAGCGTCCGGAGCCCACCTTGCCCGCGTCGCGGCGCTTCAGCGGCTTGCCGCTGCCGCCGGCGGCCCCCCCTCCCCGGCCCGTCACGGCGCTGCTGGAGGACTTGGCGGGGCGGGGCAGGGAGCGGTACTGCAGGGGGGCCCTGGCGCCGTCGTCCTGCGCCTGGGCGCCGTCCAGGCTGGTCTTGCGCCCCCCCGCGCCCGCCCCCCCCGTCGCCGCGCCCTTGGGCATCTTGCCCAGGGTGGCCGAGCCGCTGGCCGTCATCAGCGAGCCCGGGCCTCCCGCCTTCTTGAAGCCGAAGGACCCGGCGGCGGGCCGGCCCAGGCCCGACGGCGGCTTCTTGCCCTCGTCCCCGCTGCTCTTGGCCCCCGCGTCGGACGGCGAGCGCTGCAGGGGCGGGGCCTTGGGCGGGGCCTTGCCCTTCTCCGAGGCCTTGGCGTCGTCCGTTTTACCTGCCGGGGCACGGAGAGCTCCGTTAAGACACACGCTGACTCACCGGCCCCGCGCCGGGCCAGCTCTGAGGCTAACGCGCTAACGGCTCCACTGATCTATAAATCACCGCAGGGCTGCAGAGAGGCTCTCTGCCAATACACGCATCTGCCGAAGTGGGGGGCACCTTCTCAGAGCGCTCAGCAGAATTAAAGAGCCCCTCTGATCCCAGCCAAATACTGAGAATGTAGGACAGGCTCAAACTCAAGGACCCACACTCCTGACCTGGAAGGAAACTCCTCCCGAGCACACTCGGTCCACCTGACCCAGCATTTTAACCTGAAGTCTGAAATGTACGGTGCTCTACCCGGATACAGTCAGATGCCTGAGTGTGTGTGTGTGTGTGTGTGTGTGTGTGTGTGTGAGAGAGGCGTGTGTGTGTATGTGTGTCAGAGAGGCAAGTGTGTGTGTATGTGGCTGATAAATGTATGCAGTATCCCTCTGGTCTATCTCCCTGGGCTTAGCGGAGGGGTGTTGGGGGGGTGTTGGTGATAGAGGGGGTGTGTTAGCTGGGTGTCGGTGATAGAGGGGGTGTGTTGGGGGGGTGTCGGTGATAGAGGGGGTGTGTACCGGGGGTTTTGATGGTTCCGGAGGCGCCTTTGGTCCTGGGGGGCGTGATGCCCACCTGCGCGGTCATGTCCCTCCTCCAGGAGCCCGTTTGGGACACGGGGAGGCCCGTGGTGCGCCCCGTCCTGTCGGGGTCCTCATAGTGCGCAGGGGAGGAAGAGGAGGAGGAGGAAGGTTTCCTGTGGCCGGGGTCCATGTTAGCATCCAGACCGTCCTCTACTTTCTCTGATCTACCCCAGCTACCACTGTCATGGCCTGAGTGCTTATGAGCATCCGTCTGGAGGAGACACACACATGCACACAGGCAGACACACACACGTTAGAAAAAACACACATGACTTCTCAAACCATAAAAGGAAACAAAAAACCAGGTCTGCTAAAAACTTGTGTAAATGAAGGAGACAACATGCTGCTCTCTCTCGCTCTCTCACGCACACACACACTCATACACACACACACACACACACACACACACATGGAACATACCTTGGATTCCTTATTCTTGCGGTGTGAGGCTGAGGTCCTGGAGTAGGAAGGTGTGTTCAGGTCATCCGTGCTGATGTTGTCCAGTGTGTCACTGAGCCCACTGCTCACAGAGCTACTGTCATCACAACTGTGTGAGGGAGGGAGGGAGGGAGAGAGGGAGAGAGAGAGAGAGAGGTTTCACACTGGAACAGCAACGCAGAGTTCTACTTCTTTAAACTGAAGGCTTTAAAAGTTTTAAGAGAACATGCACTGTTACCACTCAGCATCAGGCCAGACTTGATCAGCTCCCTCAGAAGGAAGCGGCTCTTTTTGGGAATGATATTGTAAAAACACGAGCCCGAGAGCCAAGGAATGAGCCTCACTCTCATTTATCATGTTTTTAAAAAAAATGACACCCTGTCAAAAGCGCGAGGGTTGGTCTGAGGCCGGGCGGGTATCCCGGGGTAACCGGCAGTGTTCTAACCGAGACCGCAGGCGGGGGGGGGGGGGGGGGGGGGGGGCACAGCGGTGGGGCCCATAATTTAATACGACGTCGGTAACCTTTAAAACCTTCCCCAAATGTTCTCACCCCCCCCCCCCCCCCCCCCCGGAGCCTGGAACCCAGCCGCATTGTTCTAGAGCTGAAACAGATCCTGTGTGTGTCTGCGTTTCCCCCCCCCCACCCCCGCCGAAATTCACAGAGGGTGCGGACGCCGCGCCCCAGCCTGCAACGGGACCGGTGAACCCTACGGACTCTCTGAGACGGGCCAGAGCAAATCTTCCCCTAAACAGCCATAATTCATACAGAGGGAAGGGTGAACGGTCAAACACAACAGGCACACAGCTCTACACTCCCCAGCACTGGCGGTGCACTGCATCGTGGGAGCAGCGTGCGGGAGCATCTCAGAGCACAGACATCGGAGTAAATCACGGCACACTGACCTAATAGGGGAGCCCTCCCAATCACACTGAGCCCGTCCAATCCGATCTTCACATCGGGGGCACTGTTCAAAGTATTGGGACCGAATACACATACAACACAGTCTGTTATTACTCATCACCCAGCTCTCACAGAAGATGCCCTTTGAAGTACACGTTCGGCACCACCTCAGAGATAGAGCACTAGAAGTGTGGCTATGCCAGGCTATACTCTTAATTGCCGCTGCGCTTGCTGTGTGATTGACAGGTCAAAGCAAACCGTCTCCCTGGGTTTGTGTTTTGGAAAGGACCTTCGTCCTCCAAACGCCTCCGCTGTCTCCGATCGGCAGTCAACAGCCGGTGTCCAGTCATCATCTCCTCCAGTGGGCCTTTTCCACTGATGCTTCTGCTGAGTCTGGAAATATGTTTTTTGGTGGATTTATTTATAATTTTTTTGTGTTGAGTCTCTGGGTTTGTCGAGCCTGCGTTCCCTCAGCGTGTAGAATTCCCCAGAATGCATCAGTCAACGCCGTGGCCGGGTTCAAATCAAAGACCCGTCGGGCTCGGCCTTGCGTTTCCTTGGCAACTGCAGCCTTCCATCGCACGACTTTGACGTCGTGTTTTGACAGTGGCTCCAAGGTCGCTCCCGCCCCCCCCCCCCGTGTCCACATCACGTCTCAGACTTAAAAGCCTTTCCCGAAATCAACGAGGGGGAGAAGAAATGACTGGACAGGCTCCTCAGAGGGAGAGAACTTTTTTTTTTTTGTTTTTTTTTGCTGATGCACTGTGTCTGAAAGGGACTCAAACCCAGGGGTCGGGATTTAAACCCTGCTGGTGTGGAAGGGTGCCAGTGAAAAAGCCAGCGTGTCGGGGGGGGGTTTAATATTTAATCGGCGCACGTCTCCAAATGGCCGTCTGAGTCATCAGCGACGGGACCCAGGAGCCGCCTTCCTGGCTGCTTCTGCAGGGCCGCCCCTGACCTATCGGGGGGGGCCTATGGAAGGTTTTATTTTGGGGGGGGGGGTAACTGATCACAAATTGGGTGGGGGGACAGGGGAGGAAGGGGGGTTGGGATCATGGTCCAGAAAGGGCCCTGTCAGGGGATGGGCCCCTAACCGCAGTGCGTACAGCGCGTATTGGATGGGGAGCTCCTGTCCATCAGCTGCACTATTACACGCCCAGATCTCTGAGTTCGGAGGGCGGAGCCACATGCAGCAGCATTAATAATCTAATGATCCTATCACTGCAAACGATATCTCACAAAAACACAGGACCAGCACTGCGAGTCCACTCTGAAGAAAAAAATTAAACAAACTTGTAAGAATCCCCCATGCAGTCAGATCAACCGCTGTCAGACTTAAGTGGTTATTTTCTGAACCAAGACAGCGCAAAGAAGGGTTAAAGCACTGCTCCGTCTTCTAGCGCAGCCATCAGAAATGTGAAGTGGCATGCAGCGGCTTCTGTTCGCCGTGAGAAATAATCTCATTCAATATTCAAGCCCGTGTGCTGCCATGAAACACCCAGCATGCACCCCCCCCCCCCCCACGGCAGCACAGCAGCGGCAGGAAACCAAGGCTCGATTATAGAAGATCTCATGCAAGTTGTGTAAAGTTCATTTCCGACAACGTGATTTAATTTCACCTTTTTCCACAGATTCATTTATTACTTCGTAACTCGGTGCACGTATTCCAGTTCAGAGGCAGAACTAACTCACACACAGAGGTAGAGAGCGCAGCAGCACAGACCACCTCTTGCAGGACCTCGACACGCTCACAGCTTTCCAAACGCTCCTACAGCGCGCATTGCTAAACACGGGCGGATATAAATCCACACCGCCGACATCGAAACATTTCGCACGACCGCCATTCGAAAAGCGTTATTTCAAACAGATGTGAAATCTGTCCGGATGGAGCAACAGGACTGCTTGGGAAAAGAAAAGCAAACGGAAGATGCGATTTGCAGATGATGTAAGCTTATTTAACGCCGCCCAACCTCCTAACGCTCTCATAATTACTCATCAGGAGGACCACGGACCGGCAGCTCCACACCGGACCGGCAGCTCCACACCGGACCGGCAGCTCCACACCGGACCGGCAGCTCCACACCGGACCGGCAGCTCCACACCGGACCGGCAGCTCCACACCGGACCGGCAGCTCCACACCGGACCGACTCGATGGGTTCGGCCGGCCGGCCGCCCCGGGCTTAACCCCACCCAGGACAAAAGGAACCATAGAACTCAACACAGAAAGCAGCGCAGTCACGGTAACCAGCGCAGTCAGGGTAACCAGCGCGGCAGGCTAACGCCGCAGGTGTACTCACGGTGGAGCCGAACCTCCTGCAGTCTGTCGGCACGGTCCGGCGCGGTCTGGGGAGGGCCGAGAGGAGCAGCAGACGCCTGCCGGGCTGCGCAGCTGAGTGAGCACTGAGCCACGACGGCGTCGGCAGAGAGAGAGAGACGCTACCTCACCGCCCCCCCCCCCCCGGCCTGCCCCCCCCCCTTCCCTTCAACACGTGCGCACTCGCCGCCCAGTCTCTACCTCAATCTACCTCCCCGTCCCTCCTCACCCCCCCCCCCCCCATCCCTCCCCACCGCTATATTTCAGCACAGATGACTACAGGGAGCTGCTGGGAGGGAGAGGAGATGACAGGCGGAAAGGAGGGATGCACTCGCTCATGCATACTGTAGGAGAGAGAGAGAGAGGGCTCTCTCTCTCACACACACACACACACACACACACACACGGTTTTAACATATCCTGTACTTCACTACCACAAGCTCCCATCACCCAATCAGCTGACTGGCTAACCGGATTTTAGAGAGAAAGTGAACGATGTGCAGAGAACAGTCACTGGCTATTGGGTCTGCAGTGCATCAGTAAACAGCAGCTCAACACCTTACCAATCAACCAATAAAACAAATCCACCAAACACCTTTTACTATGTATACCTGAGAGAGATGCATAGTACACTGTTCCACCCTGGCCTCTTTCACCTTGGTGAGGATGAGGACTGCGTCGGTATGAAAGTCCTCTATAATGACCATGAGTGAGGCGATAATTCCCGTTATCAGTATATGGGGGCGTGGCAGGTCCCCGTCCCAGTGCAGACGGATTAGAGACGAGCCCCTGGGCTCTCCGATAAAAGTGATGAGGATGGATTTCCCCTGTTTCGCCCCCTCTCTTCCCTTAAACCCCCTGCCAGCAGAGCTCTGCTGAGAAGGGCGCGATCACTCAGAAGAGCGAGACCACTGAAAAAGGGCGTGGCTGACCACTGAAAAAGGGCGCAGCCATTGAGAAGGGTGTGGTCACAGAAGTCTGAGACGTATGTAGCTAAAAAGGTGTGTTTGCGTGTGTGCGTGCGTGCGTGCGTGCGTGCGTGCGTGCGTGCGTGCGTGTGCGCGTGCGTGGTGATGGGGGGGGGTGGGGGTAGGGGGCGTTATTAATTCATGTCCCTCGTGGGGACACCGCAGGCCTCCTGGAAGAAAGCAGCTCGTTTCTGCACTCTGAAAACCAGCCCAGCCAAATCAGGCATGAAAGGGCTCATCCATACTGCATGCTGGGTATATTTATAGAGGCCGGCTCTTTGGTTTTGATATTTGCTTTGACAAACGCTCGTCCTGATGATTTAGGGCGTCGCTGCCCGCTGATATGGATCTGAGACATCCTGCGGACGACATTTGACGATGGACGGTTTTATGTGATGGGGGAATCATTCATCCAATGGATACTGTGAAACAAATAAATTACCTGTCGTTTGGCGCAGTTATCATCACATAAACAGGTAGATAGGCTACCCTGACGATACTAGCAGGCCTATTAAAAGCCTGTTTTAAATTATGATGATGAAAAAGAAAAACCCCACATGCTACTGGAGTACCTCAACATGCTGACCACATTTTCCTCCACATATAAATTCTCCACACACCTCCATCCCTCCATTTCAGCTGAGTTAAGCATCTCTTTCTCCTCTCACATCCAGAAGGCACACATCTGATTTACCAGTTATTTTACTCCTAACCCTAACCCTAACCCGACCTCACTAATGCTCTTCTGACTGAATGGAAACAAATCCCTGCAGCAATGCTCCAACATCTACTATAAAGCTTTCCCAGAAGAGTGGAGGTAGTTGTAGCAGCAAAGGGTGGACCAACTCCATAATTAATGCCCATAATTTTGGATGAGATGTTGGATGTCAGGTGTCAACATACTTTCAGCCATGTAGCATATGACTAAATAGGTGTATTTGGAGTTGCTCATGAAGTGCCTCAATGCTAACAAAAGGACTGCAGCTGCACTGGCTAGCAGACGAGAACGGGACCGTTTCCTCGATTGCACCACTCTGATGAGTCTTCTGCACGGCAATTAGCCCGCTGGTAAAGTCATTAAGACTTCTGCAACTGCCGGCCATGATCTTAATGCGTGCACTCTCAGAGCATCTTAGTTCATCTTTAAATAGATTGTTTTTGACACGGCTGCTCTGTTAATACTTGCTTCCACATAAGAGGCAACAGAAGACCTTCAATGCTCTTATTTATCTACCTTCTGCAGAGAGAACCTCATAGGGAATATAAAAGGGTGTGTGGCAATCAAGATGAGGGGATACGATTAGGCCAGATTTAGAGCCACTTTTTTGGGGGGAACCGTGCCAAGACACCAGAGCTAACGCCCCTAGTCTTTACAACAAATACCTTGGGATGAATGCGGGACATCTGATTTAACGTCTCATCAGAACGACAAAAATCCACCGAACATTTCTTCCAAAGGGGAGGCGGCATTTTGGCAGGGCACAGTAACAGCTGTGAGAAGTTCTGTCAAAGGAGACAAATGTCTTGAGGGGCTATTTTACGGAATTCTGGCTCCTGCCAAATTCCGGAACTGGGCCGTTACATCACAAGCAGGAGGATAAAGAGCTGTGCTAGTCCTGGCAGATGAATGCCGTCCATTCAGAGGAGGAGAGTGAGCGTCAGTGAAGCTGGGCGAGAGCTGAGTGAAGTGCATGAAATGCTGGCGGTGGTGTGTTATGGAATGGTGGATTAATTCCTTCCTCAGCTGATTAAATGCCACAGGGGCTGGAATACCCCTCCCCCCACGCCCAGGGCTCAGGTGCAGCAATCGGCCACTGTCAAACAGGTGAACAGAGCTAGAGAAGGCAGGCTTATCCCTCGGACTGAAATGGAATTCCATAATGCGGCCAGAGTCCTTCTCCCTCCCTGCACTGCCAATCACTTCTTAGAAATGAGAAAAATATATACGGCGCATACACTTTATCAGTGGGAAAATGCTGGACCGTGCCAGTCTTAGATTGCTGCATTGAGGTTTAATCGTGAGGATTAAGGAGAGCTGGGGATGGTTTTGAGGGGTAGGTAGATTTATTTATTTATATGTGGCTCAGGTGTTAGTGTGTAAGATGGCCACAGTGTTGATCTGAGTGTGTGGCTGCCAAAGCAGCTGGTCTAGGAAGGCAGGACAAGGGAAGGTAAAAGATTTGAAAAAGTGGAAAGATGACAGAGTTGGCTGAGTAAGCGGACTCCCTCTCCGTCCTACGGTATGGACGGAAATGTTAGGTCACTCAGCCTGGACAGATATGTTTGTGTGGACAGAGCGTGAAGGCAGGTGTCTCTTACCTGTCCAGTTCACCCTGCAGCTCCTTCACCCCCCTCTGAATGATGATGTCACGCGAGGCGGCGGCCAGGTCGGGGGCCCGGCCCACATTTCGAGAGTACAGATTGAGGCCCCCATCTGTCAGGTATCTGTGGGGAGGGATCCAATCAGGTTGAAGAGTACCGAGCAGTCTGCGTGTGTGTGCGTGCGTGCGTGCGTGCGTGTGTGAGTGTGTGAGTCTAGGGGTAATAAGTTATGGATGGGAGAACAGGGAGGGGAGTGAGGTTAAAGCTAATTAAGATAATAACCTGGAACCCCGCTTTCCAAAGTGGCTAATTCATTAAAACTGGAAGTTTCACTTCGTTCATTTTACTTAATCACATTCATAACCAGGCTGCTCAGTTCCTGCAGGGACTCAATAAAGCAGTTATGAATAGAAGTGCTGAAAAAAAAAAAACTCTTAATATATGCAGGGTTATTCAATAAGATAAATTATCTCAGAGAATAAAATTATTCATCTTCAGCTGCCAACCATCTAATGGAATGGCAAACTCTCATCGAGAGGCCCTTCTTCCGCGAATGAAAAAGCTCCTCAAACTGACAATCAGCTTCTGCTTTTATACAAATAAACATTACGCAAAAGAAAGAGCCATCAGTGAATTACACACAGTGCAGGCTGTATGTATTTGGACGCTGACCCAATTTCTGTTTCCCAACTCACCAGATTTCAGAAATGAAACGATGAGTGTGTGGTTAAAGTGCAGACTGTCAGCTTTAATTTGAGGTCATATACGTCAATATTGGGAGAACCGTTTAGGACCAGAGCCGTTTTTATACATACAGTGGGTCCCTAATTTCAGAGGACCAAACACAGGAAGTAACTGAATGGAGTCCACAGTGTGAGTTTTTTTTTCGGGCATGGGGGGAGTCTCACCCGCTGCTGATGTCATCCGCCCGGGCGTTCTTTCCCAGGAGGTCCCCGTCGCTCATGTACCCCGCCACGTCCGCCTCGGCCCCGCCCTCGGCCCCGCCCCTCTCCCCGAGCTCCGCCCCCCGCTGCCCCGCCCCGCCGGCGCCCCGCCGCAGGGGCGCGGTGTAGACGAAGCGGCCCGGCAGCGAGGGGGCGTCGCCCGCCTGCAGGCGGGGGCTGGCCGATTGGTTGAGGCGCCAGGCCATGGGCGAGGAGCGGGCGGCCAGCGCCGGGATGCCCCGCCCGTTCACCTCCGTGGTCACCGTGCTGTCGAAGGTGGTCTCCAGGGTGCTGAGAGGGGGGCAGAAAGAGTTTGGGAGGAAGGGATCAGCGACTTCAGAACCGCTTAGATCTGCATCTCAAGCGCCCCGCCCCCCCCGCCAGAAAAGGACTTAAGCACAGTGATCAATAGCCTTAGCACTGCTGACCTCAGGCCTCGGCTGCTGGCTGGATACCATCCAAGGAGGATATAAGCAATTTTGGAGAAACGGCTAAGAGTCACATGGGAGGACTCAAATATCCAGTTTTTTTTTGTGTCATCACCTTCAAACTATAACAGAGAACTCAGGCAAACGCTTATGACTTTGAGACGGCGACAAACACAGACATGGAGATGATGAGACGGCCACAGCTGAAAGCAATTAACACTCAACGCGTCTCCTGCTTGCAGACGGATAACGTGCGTGTTCTGAGCATGCTCTGTTCAGCGAAGTAAAGCACAGTAACGTTTGCCTTTGGATCTGCCCATTCTGACACAGGCACGCTGCTCTGCAAGTTTCTGCAAGTCACCTATCGGAGCTCCCTCTTGTGGAACGGGATTCTAACTGCAATGAGAAAATTCTCCACTGTGGGAGTTGGTCACTGTTGCCATGGTGCTGCTACAGGGCTGGTTGAACAGAGGGGCAGTAGTTGAGCGCTGGATCAGCCGTTGAATTAGAACACAGGCTGTAGCAGTGTGTGGAGCAGCTGGACTCCTCTGATTGGGGGGATTTAAGGAAGAGCAGGAGGAGGGAAGGGAAGGTGGACGTGCAGCGATGGACAGAGGCGTAAACGCAGAGATGAGGAGGAGAGGCGGGGGCGGTGGGAGGGGCTTGCGGGCTTAAGTCACCGCACGCCATTCCCGCCAGTGAGGCAGCGCCGTCACAGCTGCCATCAGCCGCCGTCAGCCCCGATCAGCGTCAGCGCGCCTCCACACCGCCCGCACAGCCCACAACAACGCTGCCAGCGAAAACTGCACGCGGCTTCCCACATCCAGCCAATCAGACGGACAGGATGTGAAATCCAGCCTGGCGCACAGTCGCAGTGGCAGAAATCAGCTGCTGCAGGAGCTTCTGTCCTCTGGAAACCTAGAGCAGATCCACACACACACACACACACACACACACACACACACACCTGTGGGTGATCTGGGTCCCCCGCAGGCTGGACATGGTCTCCTCCAGGTTCTGCCGCAGGTCTGCGATGTTCCTCACCGTCCGCATCCGCCTCGTCTCCGGGTCCTCCCCTGCAGCACACACAGCGCACAGATCAAGCACCGTGCCAGCAAAGCGCACGCACGCGCACACGCGCACACACACACACACACACACATACACACGCATGCACACACACACACACATACACACGCACACGCACACGCACGCACACAGACACACACACACACACACACACACACAAACACGCGCGCACACACACACACACACACAGACTCACTCACACACACACTCACTCACTCACACACACTCGCGCACACACACACACACACACACAGACACAGACTCACTCACACACACACACTCACACAATTTCTCCCAGGAAAGGCACGTTTGCAGTGAGCTGCGCATGGATAATTGAGCAGGCAGCTCCTGGCACAGTCGGTGTGATTGAGCCACGCAGTGGGGTGCAGGTTTCTGCCTCTGGAGGCCCAGAATGTGTCTGGTTCAATAAGTCAGAGACAGCAGCATCCTGGGAGGAGATCACAGGCGACAGCACTTCCCATCTAACCAGGACCTCTATTAACACCTCCGGATTTTTAGAGAAGCAGGATCAGGCAAAAACCTTGTTGATGCCAGTGTTATTATTGAAGAACACCTTGCTTAATTTGCTCGTTGACCACAAAATGTTCCAGCAATCTCAGCTGCACTGACAGACACGCAGAGACGGGCTGAGTGCAGCATCGGTTTGCTAGTTTGACCCTCGCCTTTTGGTAGACATCTCTTGTGGAAAAACCCAATTAGAGTCCGATTATGAACACATGCAAACAGGCTGCCACTCCGCATGAATCGAGACCGAAAACGTTAGCACAGCCTCACCCCTCCTCCCCCCATCCCCCCGTTCCCCCGTCACCTCCACCCCAAAAGCCCTGCACACAAACAGCTCTGCAGGGCACATTTAAAGTGTGGGAGGAGACACACAGAAGGTCCAGTGGAGCCCTGGTGACCGTAACCAGGACCCAAAAATAAAAACAACACAAGCACTACACTCACAGCAAACACACTTTTAGCTACTGAGTGTGAGAGGCAGTTTAGATGCATCGTTACCGCAGTGGAGACAGACGGACAGACAGAATGGTCCAGGTGGGTACCTGGGGTCAGGTGGGTGTGCAGGGCCTGCTCCAGGTGGCCCAGCATGCTCAGGATGACCTCCCGGTCCAAATGAGCGGCTCCCTCGCGGAGGTACCCGCCCTCCTCCTCCTCCTCCTCATCCTCAGCCCAGACCCCCCCACCGGAGCCCCAAACCCGAGCCCCTGCCGGACCGCCTCTCCCGCTGCTGCCACCGCCTCTGCTCTCCGTCCGGCTGCTTTTGGGGGCGGCAACCGCGCCCGTCGGCAAGCGTCCACAGAGCGACAGGGACAGGGACCGAGCCCGGGCCCCTCTCCGCCGTCCTTCCTCCTTCTCCTCCTCCTCTTCTTCCTCCTGCTGCTGCTGCTTCATTTTGTCCTGCAGGCTGAGGCTGGTGAGGGACTTCTGCCTGCGGAGGCTGAGGGTGCGGGGGGCCGTTGGGGACGGGGGGGCCCCTCTGGACGGGCTCCTGCCCTGGAAGACCGAGAGCTCGGCGCCCCTCTTCATCCCGCGGTGGGTCCCGTGGCGGGTTTCGGGCAGACGGCGCTCCTCAGGCGGGGGGCTCCGGGTCGGGGGCGCTGGGGCGGCCGGGGGCTTTAGTCCCCGTGTCTGCAGGCCGTCCTGCTCCCAGCCCGCTGCCCGCCCAGGGGTGTCCATGCAACCGCCTGCAGGACCCCAGCACCAGGTCTCATGCTGCAGACGCCTTCTCAAACTGCTTCTCTCCCCCTCTCTCCCCCTCTCTCTCTCGCTCTTTCCCGCGTGCGAGTGCAGAAGGTGCTGGATTGCTCCGCCAGCTGCTGAACGCTGATGGTCACTGCAGCCAACAACCAGATCGACCACACGAGCAGCTCCTCCTCTCTTTGCGCTCGCTCTCTCTCCTTTCCCCTCCCTCCTTCTCCGCCTCACTATCGCAAGGAGGAGTGACGGAGGAGCTGATGAAGGCAACGTTATCTCTCCCCCACCACCGCCCTCTTCAAAAGACCAAAGCAGCCTGCTCATTCGCCACTGGAGTGAGTCTCTCTCCCTCTCTCTCTCTGTCTCTCTTGCTCTCTCTCCTCTCCTTCCACCTCCCTCTCTCCCTCACCCCCTTTCTCCTTCCCCCTCTCTCTCTCTCCCCCACTCTGTTTAGACTCTTCCCTGCTCCTACCCTTGCAGCAGACGGTGCTGCTGCTGCCGTTGCCCCAGGCAACCATGGCAGCATGTTGAGGATCAGGGCTGCCCAGCGCAGGACCAGAAACACCCTGTAACCAGCAGGTGTGTGTGTCCGCGTGTACCGTCGTGTCTGTGTGCGTGTGTGTGTGTGTGTGTACCGTCTCGTGTCTGTGTGTGTGTGTGTGTCTGTAATAATCAGAATGAGAAAATAAATATAATGAAAAGACCGGCTGTGTTGCAGTTCTATATTAATATTATATTAATATTGGGGGCTTGTCTGTGGGGACACTCCACGCCTGTAAGAGAATTCCAGCGCTGCTCAGTAACCATGACAGCGTATACAAACACAGCACGCATCCTAACACTCCAGCTCCTCCTGCCATCACGCAGAGACGCTCTCAAGCATCATCCTCTCCTCCTTTCCAGCACATTTCAGTTTTCCACGCGGGGTTGCTCAGACGGAAAAGGTCCAGACTGATTCCCCGAACGACGAAGCAACTGCAGCTTGCCTATAGCGCCAGCTTTCCTGGGAGAAACGGCATTCCAGATATTCCCGAATACAGATCTGAGCGAGGATGTTGTCCGATGTGAAGTTACTGATGTGCGGTCGGTGAAAGTGGTCATTCCCACGGCTTGAGCAACTTCAGCGTTCCTGGTTTTGGGGTTTCTGTGATTTGGTACCCCCTCCTTTAAGGAATCCTTTAGTTTCTCTCGCCCACACGCTCCACATTACTCTTCACCAGCCTCAATCAGAATGACTTACAATGTGAAAACCCCAAAATCTCAGCTTGTCCCAGCCCAGAACAGCCATACGGAGAAACATCCAGAACATCTGCACTGGCATAAACCCTCAAACAGCCCCAAGGGCAGAACAGGAGCGTGGCGTTGGGTACCTACCCGAAATCTCCTCCAGGCACTGCTTGGCCGTCTTGCCGTAGGGCAGTTCGGTCGTCTTGCCATAGGGCTGCTCACTCTTGGGGGGGCCACTGAGGCCTGGGTCCGGGGGGGCCACGGTGGTGCAGTCATTCTCCGAGCAGGTCCTGAAACCGGCACAGACACTGGGGATCAGCAAAACCCGACAACAACATTCAGACAGCTCCAACTGAAGGGCGAGAGACAGAGGAACCAGTCGCTACCTGCTGATGGAGATTTGAATGTGGTGGGGTGGTTTGAATGTGACAGGGTGATTGGAAGGTGACAGGGTGAACCATTCTTATCTTTGGTGCTGCACAAAAACCTCCAAAGGATGGAATTCTCGGGACTAGCAAAACCCGCTTTTTTACACTAACTTCTCTATATTAGAGTTCAGTCATATGAGAGAACTCCACATGCAAAAAAAAAAAGAAAAAGAAAAGTTGAGCAACAGCAGGGCATGGTGCACTACAGCAGGGCTCATGGGTACTGCATGTGTAATGCCGTACTTCTCGGTACCGGGGCAATTTCGCTGTCAGGATCGTTACGTGGGCACATACCAAACAGGCGGCTTGACAGTTCGATCAATAAGCGAGTCTGCGAGCGAGCGTTGACTGACAGCTCCAAAGAGCCGGGCTGCTAAAGAGCTTTCAGAGCTCTCCGCCATGTCAGTTTGGCACGAACAAAACAGCACGAGGCTGCCGCGGACTGACATGATTTCACCCTCCCGTTCTATTGTCTGCTGACTCCATTTTGATGAGGGGGGGTGCTTTAGAACGGACCTCTTGGTGGAACGGAATGCATGTCCACGCACCTCTGTTTTGTGTGTGTGTGTGTGTGTGTGCCTGTTGTGTGTGAGGCTCTGTGTGTGTTTCTGCACATGTATGAATGTTCAGTGTGTACCTCTGTTGTGCATGCATGCGTCAGAATGTGCGAGTTTCAAGTCAGCTACGACGACAACCATTTTGCTTGTTGTAGCAGAATATACTGAATATACTGCAGTACTACTGACAACAAATATTTCACTGCACTGCAGCATATTGCAAAATATAAAAAAAACAATCATTTGGGCATACACTGTGAAGTGCTGCAACATCTTGATGATACACATTTAATCTGAATATATTTTCAGTACGTTTCATTTTCGTAAGAGGAGGACAGGTGCAATCACCTCCAGAAGGGCACAATCAGCACACGCGAGTGCGCTGTAATCACTGGCTGACTGGCAGGCCGGGGAGCAGTTGGGCTAATTGGAGCTGAAGCTGCTGTAATTGGGGGAGCAGTGGGGGGCCCCTGGCTCAGTGATGGGGTGCTGATGGAGCAGCAGATTAGCAGGGTCCTTTGGGGGGAGAGAGAGGGGGGGGGGCTGGAGGATGCGAGCGGAACGCTTTCCGGAAGCACCTCTGACCCCTGCGGAGCGACAGGGCGGAGCAGCGGCAGTGGTGCACTGAACTTCCTGCACTCCAGCCCCCCGAAACCCCAAACAACCGCTTAGCAGCCATGTGCATTTAAAACACCAGAGACCTGTAAAAGCAGTTCCTTAAGCTTTTAACGTATGAGGTCATAAGTGTGTGATTAGACTGTTCTTAGCTGAACATTCTAATGCTGATGTCACAGACACTGCTGGTAACCGAAAGCAGTGGAGTTCTAGAACACTGACTAGAGCACAGAAGAAAACATCCTGAAAAACCTACTCTTCAAAAGGGCTGAAAGAGCTGCTCACGCACACTGGAGAAGTTCTGAAGCAGGGAAGGGGAACGCGTGAGCAGCCTGTGGATGAACTGAAACGCACCTCCGGGTGAGGTGAGGTAAAGACGCGTTCGCTCGCGGTGATGAGATAATCTGGGCGCTCACAGGAGCAGCGTGCAGGCTCAGCGCTCAGCCCATTGTGTGGGGATCAGTGTTTCACAGGAAGCGCGTCACGGTCCCCTAACGGGATTCGCGGGGTTTCAGACGGTGAAAAGGCGCGGGAGGCTCTCTGTTCTAGCCCAGCCAGCGCGCAGAGGGATCCAGGCCCGCGGCACAAAGCCGGCCGGCGCTCCTGTTCTCGGGCCAAGCGCTTAGGAACCCGTCACGGGGGAGACAGGCTGAACGGAAGCGCTTCTCCAGCGCTGTATCAGGGCCCCGGCTCTCCTGGGTACCGAGAACAGCTTCCCCTCAGGTGTGCTTCCATGGAGATTATTAAAAATCCCACAGTCAGTCAGTGGGCCTCTCCCATGTCTGAAAAACCTATGAGCTCACTGCAGAATCACCGAAACACAGAGACACGCACGTGTGGGGCAACGGGGTGAGAAGCAGGGGTATCTCACCGGTACATGAAGGGGGCGACGGTGGCGGTGTTGGGGTGGCTGAGCTGCTGGTGGGGCAGCTGCACGGCGCCGTTCCCGGGCGTGGTCGCGGTTGCCGTGGCGGTTGCCGTGGCGTTGGCGGCGGCGGCGGCGCCCGACAGCGCGGAGGTGCTGGTGGAGGACACCATGGTGGCACGGCCCAGCGCGCGGGGCGAGTAGCAGGCCTGGGCCTGGCCGCCCTTGGGCCGCGCCTTCTCCCCCGCTGGGCCGGCGCCGGGGCCTCCCGGCTTTCCCCCCGCCCCGGAGCCGGACGACGCCCCCTTCAGGCCGGGCTTGGGGATGCCGCTGGAAGCCGGGGCCCCCTCCTTGCGCACCGCCGCGGCCTTCCCGCCCTTGGGGATCAGGCTGGCGATCTTGGAGGTCTTCTTGGCGGGTTCAGCGGGCGTCTCTCTCTCCTCTCGGCCAGCGGAGGCAGCAGAGGCCTTGCTCTTGCCCTTGGCCTTGTCCTCTTTGCCCTGGGGCAGGGACTTGCCCCCCGGGGCCTTGCCGGAGCCCTTGGCGGGGCCGTGGGCGGGGCTGGGCTGCTTGGAGCCGCCACAGGGGGGCGCCGGTGGCGCCACCTCCTCTCCGCACTCGGACAGCGCCTCCTCCTCCTCCTCCCGCAGCCCCAGGTCGGGACCCGGCCTGCAGTTCCCACGCGTGTTTATGAGCCGAAACTTCTCCAGCATGGACCTCTGGCCCCCGCCCGCGCTCTTGGGGGCGGAGCCAGGGGCAGGGGAGGGGGCGGAGCCGGGCGTCGGGGTCGGGGAGGTGGCCGGGCTGGGCGCTTTGACGGACAGCAGGGAGGACGTGGCGCTGTGCTTGACGCTCATGGACTTGCTGCGCCAGGACTTGCCGGCGCTGGGGGAGGGGATGGCAGAGACCGGCTGCTGCGTGGAGGGGGGGGCGGGGCTCGGGGAGGGCGCGGCGCTCCCGTTAATGCTGCCCGGCAACGGGATGCCTTTCGCCGCTTCTGCAATATGAGGGAGAGAGAGGGAGGGAGAGAGAGAGAGAGAGGGAGGGAGAGAGGGAGCAAACATTGTTACGACTCAGCATCAGGTGGGATTTAAGATCATATTAGCCCCCCAAAGATGGAGATACACTCCTTCCTTCCCTCTAAATGCTACCTTAATGTCACCCCCTTATCTTCTTTTAAGGGGGCTCATGTGAGATGGCCTTTCATACGAACTGAGAGCCCCATCTGAGGCCTCCATCACTGATGTGTGTGTCTGTGTGTGTGTGTGTGTGGAGGTGGCGACGCCGAAGAAATGAGACTCTCTGTCAAAATCAAAGCCCCCGCCACCCACGAAAACACTGTCCCGCCACCGTGCCATGACGGATCGCCACGGCGACGCCAGTTCCACCGTCTCTCAGACCTTCGGAAAGGGCCTGTTCTTTTTTTTTTTTTTCTCCCCAAAGGCGGCCACTGCCATCATCATCAATCCTGGGTCCAGACCCACAGCCCCCGGCTACCCAGCCAACACAAAACGTTCTCACAGCTTTGCTGCAACGTTGTAGCAATGCTATAAACACTGACAAAACATTTCAGGAACATCGTGAGAACATTTTGTGTTAGCTGGGTCGGGTTGTGTCAGCACCCAGACGAGTGTGTTCTCCCCACCTGTACAGTGCTGTACCTGTGGCCTTTCAGCCATCTGTGATTGGGAGCGGTCATCCAGAACGCCCTGTATTTACCCTGCAGATGGGGCCTGACGTCTGTTTACGGCACTGAATCAAGTCTGACGACAGGGCAGCACACGGCCGTAACTCGGTCCAGAGCGCCGCCAACGACCAGCGGCGACGGCGCGGGCGATCAGCGTCGCGCTCGCAATTAAGGAGCTCCGCGCTCCGCAGAGTTCCACCGCGAGGGTAAAACGGCCGGGCAAACCAGGGCTATTAAAACCGCCGTTTGTGCACACGCGCTGCGTTTGGATGACCTCACTCCTCACCTGGTAATAAAGCGCAGAAGCCCGAGTGTGGGCATTTACAAGAGGCAGTGAAAGGCAGCAGAGCGTGTTTAACAGTGTTCGGGGTTATGATCACTTAAACGGGGGTGACTTAAAGACTAAGTCCCGCACACGCACCCCCCCCCCCCAGTCTTTAAAATGCTCCACGAGGGCCGGCTTCTGCTCTCCGCCCACAGGAAAAGGAAATGACGAGCTCACGCTCGCACTGCTCGTCTCAGGGGCGTGAAGGCGTGGAGAGGTGAGAGACCGCGCGTGGTGGGTGCACGGACCGACTTCAGGCTGCCGTCGTGTTCTCTCGACTGGCTCCGCTGACTTTTTATAATGGGTTTCCATGGCAACACGACCACCCACCCCACGCCCCCCCCCCCATTTCTCAGCTGTCAGTCTATGGGCAGATGGTGGGATGTGAGCTCTGCTGTGCGGTGAGGGCTCAGTGCCTGAGTCCACGCTCACACTGCTGCTGGGTCTCAAACACACAGCCAAGACCTGCACTCCTTCACTGAGCGACCGCTCCACACACACCAACGAGTGTTGGTGCTAATAATTCACACTGCGTTAGGCCCCGGGAAACAATCGCCAGGTTGTTTTTTGGCAGAGATTGGGCTGTTCCCCCCGTGGGCGGCCCAGGAGCCCCTGCTCACAGACCCCGGGGGGGGGGGCGTATGGAAGAGGGGAGTTCAGGAGTTTGCTCTAACCCGTCTGGGGACACATTACGCGCTCCGCATTGTAAATCTCGCGCAAGGAAAGGGATTCCGGTACGGAGGGGTAAACCTTACTGATCCATCAGCCCGGCTGCCACAGGGGCGCACACAGCGCCTTTATTTGGGCCGAAACTCCCCGAGACGAGAGCGACTGTGAACAGGGGGACTGAGCAAACAGAGGAGGGCGGGAGGGGTATTAAAATCACACATAAATCCAGCAGGCCAGGGCAGCCAAAATAAATACGTGGCTGTAATACTGTACTGTACAGGGGGCTGTTCTTTGTGCATTTTGCTTTGAAGGCTCTGAAAATCTGCTACTGCCACTGTGCAGCCAAAGCTTCAGCCTACAGTACATCACTAACACCCCACCTCTCCATCACTCTACCACTCCAGCCCTCAGCCTTTACCATCTCTCCATCACTCCAACCCTCAGCCTTTACCATCTCTCCATCACTCTACCACTCCACCCCTCAACCTTTACCATCTCTCCATCACTCTACCACTCCACCCCTCAACCTTTACCATCTCTCCATCACTCTACCACTCCAACCCTCAGCCTTTACCATCTCTCAATCACTCTACCACTCCACCCCTCAACCTTTACCATCTCTCCATCACTCTACCACTCCAGCCCTCAACCTTTACCATCTCTCCATCACTCTACCACTCCAACCCTCAGCCTTTACCATCTCTCCATCACTCTACCACTCCAACCCTCATCCTTTACCATCTTCTCCATCACTCTACCACTCCAGCCCTCAACTTTTACCATCTCTCCATCACTCTACCACTCCAGCCCTCAACCTTTACCATCTCTCCATCACACCACCTTCTCCATCGTTCTACCACTGCACCATCATTCCCTATCTCCGTCTCTCCATCACTGAAACGCTCCATCGCACTCTCACTCTCACCACATCACCACCCCAGATCTCCTTGCAGTCCACGCCCGAGCAGATGAAACACAGCGCCGGTTAGATATATAAAATATGAAATAATAATAATAATAATAAATTTATTAGCACGTTTGACAGGCTGTGTACGCTATATTTCTTTTTATAGCACCCTCTAGTGGATTTTACACAAATGAGACAAAAGCCTAACATGGACGCTGAATCTGGGTACAGACGGGTTGTGGTATGATTCAGATCTAAATCACATGACTGTGCTTGTCTGGCTCCCTCACCGCGCTCGTTGCCGCTGCAGTACTGCAGCGGCTTGCTCTTGTCCATGCTGTTGAAACTCTGGCTCCGTCGGTTCAGGTTGGAGGCGGCCGGGACCTTACTGCCCCCACTGCCTGCAGCAGGAAGCCTGGAGGGACCCGGAAGCCTGTCACACACGCACACACGCACACACACACACACACGTGCACACACACACACGAGACACATGCATGTGCACACAAACACACGACGCACGCACACACACAAAGACAAAGAGTGAGAATATGCATTTATTTGCTATGTTAGCATACACTTATGCTACTAGCAATGTGTGTCCTCTCTTCAAGCCAAGAATGAATTAATATTAACAAGAAAAAATCATACCAGTGATGTGAAACACTGACCTCTGCTGCTCAGCTAATGATTTTTAATAACGTGTGTTTCCCATGTGTCGAGCCTGAATACTGTGTACTGTATTTCTGTTCCTTTCAATGGCTTGAGAATAAATTGGCTTGGTGAAATAAAATTAATGAATGCGTAAATTACTACACAACATCTCGTGAGTAAGAAACCCGTATATTTGAGGCCAGAGCGTTTCCTGTATGAAGAATGCCACCCAGGGGCTGGTGGATGCGGCGGAGTGCATATTTGAAATAGCTGGGCAGCGGTTTGCGAGGAATAACCCGACAGTGCGCTGCTTCCCACCGCTGCTAAGGAGAAACAAATGTTCAGAGACTTCTATCCGCCCAGCCGGGGAAAGACCTCTGACCACAACAGAGAGCAGCTCCCCGCGGCAACGGCAGCAGCGGCATTCGGATAAGTGCCCAATTATCTGTCTTGGGTGACACGACTAATTTAATTTGTCTAATTGATAGCGACGATGGGCGAAAACTGCTGACAAGGTAGGAGTGGTCCAATCACCCCCCCCCCCCCCCTCCCAAAAGTGAACACAGCCGTCGGCCTTCAACCGAGGCCAGATAATGTTACTGGGCCACGGGGTTCGCCCTCCGGGAATGTGGGAGGCCGAGTTCCCATCTCTCCTCCTAGCACGGGATCGTTGTCTCTCGGCACCACAGAAGAAGAACGGCAGCACGCTGAGGGGGCGGGGCTTACCTCGTGTTTTTCTTCTGGCCAGCCGCTACACCGCCGTGAGGCGACGGAGACGCATACCGCGCAGTGAGGCTAGAGAGAGAGAGAGAGCGAGAGAGAGAGAGAGAGAGAGAGCGAGAGAGAGAGAGAGAGAGAGAGAGAGAGAGAGAGAGAGCGAGAGAGAGAGAGAGAGAGAGAGAGAGAGCGAGAGAGAGAGAGAGAGAGAGAGAGAGAGAGAGAGGGAGAGAGAGAGAAAGAGAGGGAGGGAGAGAGAGAGATCGAATCTTTCTCTTGCTGTCACATCTTTTAGGTGCCCAAACACAGTAACAAGTGGCACTGATATTTCCAGGGTGCTGAAAGTGAAAGGAAGGGTAAAAACAATACTATACAAAATGATTACAATATAAACAATATACCCAACAGTTCCATGTGATCGTACAGTAGAAGTGCACGTTACATTCTTTTAAAAACAGTGTTAATTCATTCTGGCTCAAGAATATCAATAGCTTTTTTTTCTTTTTGACATATCCTAAAAATAAACACACTCCTCCAAAAAAAAAAAAAAAAATGCTGCAATTAATTTTGGAGTTTTATTGGTGAAGAAAAAAATAATTCCCAGCCTGCAGGAAAAACCCCCAAAAGGAAAAGCAGTAAATTCCTCTAACAGACATCAGAGTTTACACTGGGCTCTGACTGGCTCTGAGTCACGCTCAGAGAACAACCGTGTGGCCAGCAGTCACACGCCCACCCCTGAGCCACTCACTCTGACTGGAAAGAGAGAGTGAACCAGAGGCCTTGGACAGGAAACAACGCCTCCGACCCACACGCGGGCCACCTTTCAAAGCTCACCAAAACACAACGTGTACCCGTCAGAGGAGAGCCAGCGTTCAGCTTCAGACAGGGCACACTCCCCCCTTTGCTCTGGGAACCTGTTGTAAACGGTTGTATAAGGTATATGCGCTGAATGCTGATATACCTTATACGGTACCTCTGTTTCTAATGTACCACGAACAGCAGCCACAAACAGCATGAGTGTAGGATTTGCATCCGGTCAGTGTGTGTAAGACATGATTGGGAATACTCTCTCCTCCTAGTTCAGCTACTGTACAGAATATACGATGGCTGGCAGTATCCTCCCCTAAACTACAGAATCGATGGGTGGCCACCAATAAACTGCAGAGAGAATGATGACAAACTGTACTGCTACAGGGATAGTCCCAAACAAAGGCACGTCTGTACAGTATAAAGTAGACTGTGTTTGTGTGTGTGTGTGTGTGTGTGTGGGTATGGGAGAGGTACCATGCAGTTAACAGGCAGCCATGCAGGGTCATACACAAGGCAGCCCAAAAACCCTTCCTGCTCTCAACTGTGCTTCAGGGAGCCATTAGGAACGGCCCCGTTAGAGGAGAATGAATGTACGCTCATTAAGACCTGCATGTACTGAATCAGAAACCAACTGCCACCCCCCACACGCCTCGGAATCAATGAATCCAAAAAAGCAAACAGTCCCGCGCACTAAAAGGCAGGATGCATTTAAATATGCCACGCTTCTCCCCCGAACAGTTCTTCGTTCTTCCACTCTCCAAAAAGGTCCCTGGGTGGGGGGGGTGGGGCGTATCGGGCCTATATAAATCAGAGACTTAAGCACAGAACTGTACCAGTTCAGAAAGTCCCTTGGTCTTACGCTCCTGATATTGCTTACAGTCTTGTGAAACAAAGGGCTCACTCTGAAATACATAAGAACAGGGCGTGTGCTGTGCTGACACTAGGGGGGATGGCACTAAACTCTGGATGAGCACTCTTGGTTCCCCTTTTTTTTTAAATAGAATTTGACATAAAGGCAGGTGACACTTTAGTATATCTGTACTACTGAAATTAGCAGCATCTCATGGCAAATTTAAATTACACCTGCTTTAACAAGCTTCAGTTAAAATGGCCCGCTATAATCACAGCCCCTTCCTTCCACGGTGAAATTAACTGCAAAATTAATGGAGAGCAAGTGTAAGGCCATCGCGTGTGATAATTGACCGTGGAGAAATCAATTACCTCCATTTTAGCTGAAAATGAGCGGAAGGAATGAACAAAAAACGAGAAGGAACAGGCCAGAGATTTCACAAAACCTTTGAGACTCTGTGAGAGATTTGGGGTGCAGACAGGAGAGGGGAGAGGTAATACGCATATGCAGCTAAACAAATGCAGCTACCACCGCACGCCTGTTTCGTCCCCCTGGATGTCTTTAAATCAGGAACGCCCGCCACCCCGCCACCCCACCGCCCCGGCGCGGAGGACAGCGCGCTCGGTGTGATTGATGACGCCCGTCAGGCTCCTGGCACGGGCTCACGCACCGTAATAACGCCTCAGCCGCCGCGCCGCGAGGAAAACTCTCTCTTGGGCTACATCACATTCTCTCTCTCACTCTCTCTCTCTTCCTCCATCTCTCCCTCCCTCTGTCTGTCTCTCTCCCTCCCTCCCTCCCTCTCTCTCCGTCTCCCTCACTCTCTCTCCCTCCCTACCTCCTTCCGTCTCTCTCCCTCCCTCTATCTGTCTCTCTCGGTCCCTCACTCTCTATCTCTACTTCCATCCCTCTCTCCGTCTCTGTCTCTCATCCGCACAGCGTGCTCTGCCCCAGACAGTAATGATGGCGGTGTAAATCAGCCACCCGGCCCCCCAGCCCCCCAGCCCGTAAAGGGGAATCAGATGTGGGGCCGGGGGGCTCCAGGGCTCCTGGGCTCCGGGGCGCAGACTCGGGGTTACTGGCGCGGAGATCTGTCAGACGAAACATTCTTCACGCACGGACTCACACACACACTTTGGCAGACGTTTCCCCCGCTCTCAAAAAAACAAAACAGACAGGACGGGGTTGCTTTACCGCCGGCCGCTGTCCCAGACCACACACTTTCCCCAGCGCGCCTCCGACTGCTGTGAGAAAGGCAATCTTTTCATGTGCGGTTAGGGGTGGCGGGGTTGGGTATAATGCGCAGCTGCAATCATCTAATACTAAAAGGAAAGGCTCAGATCAGTCCTAGCCTGCTGTGTGTGGTGGAATGTGTCACTGGCATTTTTATAGGGGCTCGGTCACATTAAAAGTAGAATCAAATTTTTTTCCCAGTTTAGCAAAAGCAATTAAAATACCACTCTTGGGTAAAGACTGTTTGCAGAATAAATAATGAACATTATCCGCTCTGAGCATAGACAAAATCTGCGTGTGAATGTGAGTATGAACACTTACATGAAACTGAAATGAAACTGTAAGTTTGTCATTATAAGTACACATGAGGAGCTACTCTGCATGCACTGCCATGTCTATTGTCATATGATAAAAACATGAGATGCACATGAGAATGTCTGATGGCCAGGACAGGCCATTCAACCCATCTGGGGTCATCATTTTAATAATATAACAGAGTAAAGAGCTGTTTTCTGAGAAGAAGATTGGGCAGACAGGTGCGAGACGAGGTCTGTGTACAGATACAAAGACTGATATAGACACAAATCTGCAAAAACGTCAACTCTAATGACAGCGAGCAAACGTGTCCTCCTCCGACTCTGCTCACGGGCAGCAGTGGACCCGACCCTAAGCGTCCAGGCCATCGGGTTTACACCGTGAACACGACAGCTCGCCGTGGAGCGGAAACGCACGGACGGCCATTTCCAAAACCCACGCGGACACAACACAGACGACCGCTGCCACAAACGCGCCGGGGTTTGATCGCGGGGTTTACCCAGAAGGCCCGGCTGTGGCGCGGCGCGGGGAGAGCGCGGTACAGTACCTCGGGGAGTTCGGCTGGGGCTGGGCGCGGGGTTTCCCAGGGGGGAGGCGGCTCTTCCCGTCTCTGGGCTTGGGGGCGGGCGGAGGCTGGCGGGAGCGCGAGAGAGGCAGGTCTGGCTGGCGGCCGCGGGACATGGCGAGTTTCGCGGGGTTGGGGTGGGCTGCGCTTGGCTCCTGCGTCCGCAGGCCCCGCTGGCTCCCTGGAGTCTGGCTAGTAACGCACCGCGCCCCCTCTCTCTCTCTCTCTCTCTCCCCAAAGACCCAGGCCGGGCTCCAGCAGGTGCTGGCTATAGAAAGGCCCGCCTTGTAACCGTAACCAGGGCTGGCGGTGGGGGCTGGGGGTGGTTGGGGGGGGGGGGGTTATAAAAAGCCGCATGCCTCATCCTACGGGGTCCCAGACCGCATGTTTATGGGCTGGATCCGAATACAGGAGCTGTGCGGTGGGAGCAGATGCGCTCTCACGCTAAAAAATCCCAGCATTCTTTTCAGGGCTCATAAACGGGTTCGCTTTTCGGGATTCCTGCCGCAGACCCATTTCTGTTTCGGTTCCGTTCGCCCGGAGGCCAAAACACAGGGTGTGGCTCGTCCTGTTGGGTCCACCCCAGCGGGCTTGTCACGCAGCCACAATGATCTGCCGCATCCTCATTCAATTAATCACGCCACCACTGCTACGTTATTCATCAGGGGGGCAGCGGATACGGAGTAATCATCTGAATTATCTAATTATCTGACAGGATGCGATCTGAAATGTCACATTAACAATCTCCCTAGAACACTGAGGGGTCATAGAGCCACAAATGCCACCCGCTATCCAAGCCTCTACCCAACCCCGTCACCCACAATCCTTTGTGCTCAGCGCCACAACACAAGCTAGTCTGGCCCTGTGATGTCACTGCACCATGTGCCAGCCTAGATTCCTCCATGGTATATTTGCAAATTGTCAACTGGTCTTGTGCCCCAATTCTGGCTGATACCCCCCCCCCCCCCACATGGCACCTGTCCCGAACCGCTTTGGGAAAAATCCCAGGGGCTCTGAGAGGAATGGGGGGCAGCTGTCCACCCCCCCATCCGAGCTAGTCTGCAGCCTGGAGCCTCTAACACAGTACTGTCCTACACTGGCCCTGGCAGAAATGAGGGCTCAGCACACACACACAGTCCTGAGCCAGTCTCTGCATAACTGCAAAATGATCCTCCCCCAGGAATGCCCCCAATGTCTGGTATTTTACTATTCTTTTAGATGCCCCCCCTCGCCCAGACTGTCTGTTTGCAACAAAGGAATACTGTAGTATGCGTTCTCCTCTCTCTGATTACACAGCAATGATTTATGTCGATGTGGTCACGAAGTTCACCTTTTATAGACCCTTTGGCAGTCAATTCATTTGACTGTTTTATCTTGCAACATATGTCAGTGTACTGTCATGTGTTGCTTTGGCAAATTAGGCCATTGTGACAAAGAAACAATTGATATTGTCCTTTTCCGAAGTTAATTATATTGAATAGTTGAGGCTTTATTGTTTTTAGTGATTATTTTCAGACACCAAATGTTTAGTCGCATTGCAATGGCTAAAACAATCTAAGGTAAGTAATGAATGAATTGAACAGAACCAAATGATACTGATCAGATGCTTTCAAATGATCAGACCCTTAAAGATCAATTATAAGATAAAGATTAGAAAGAGTGGTGGTAGTGGGGGGGGGGGGGTTTGTACCTGGACTGCATGTCTTGTGTTTTTTGGTGGGGGGCTGGCGCCGTCCCGGGGGACTGGTGCGTGACCCGCTGCTGCAGCTCCACGAGGGACTGGTAGTACTGCTGCTGCTGCTGCTGCTGCTGCTTGTACCGGGACAGGATGAAGAACAGCCCCAGGATGGTCTTCAGATTCCCATTCCGGATTTCTGTGCAGAGGGCAATGGACAGCACGTGAGCATGAGCAAACAAAATAAAGTCGAAAACCGAAATAAAGCGCCGCCCCAAGAAAATACAAACAAACAAAGAAACGTGTCGGTAGGGGCTCTCAGCGCTGCACAGACGCACAGACGCCTCCTCTTATCGGCTAGTGCACAAAATGTGTCTTTCACGCATGATATTAATTAATGTGGACATGATAATTAATAGGAGAGGGAGCCGATAGGCTGTGGAAACGCGGGTCATTTTTAAAACATGCTGCTGATCGAGTCAGATGATAAACACATACCCACAAGACGAAACTGAATGTTTCATGAATGTGGGGACTCACAAGTGGAGCACAAATAAAATCAATTTGTGAAACGGTTTTCCCCTCTAGAAATGCATCAAATAAAGCACAACAATTTGGGCGACAACCCCTAAACAGCTGAATCAAGTTTCTCTGCAGAGTGTGAAAATTGGAGTGAGTACTCTCTTCAGGGCTTTGCTTTCTAATTTCTGGAAACAATCATTTATATTATAAAAAGGAAATGTCTTTTCTTTTCCAAACGCTGTTTCAACAAAAACATTTCCTAGTAAACATGGTTAGCTTGATCTTTGTGAGGTAGAAAAACATGCAAATCCGCAATTGATCAAATAAAAACAGAGATATACCTCCACGACGTCGATTCTTCGAGGCATATTCTCTGAACTGCTAGATGTGTTTTGCCAAAATTGCAAATAGCTGTTTTTTCCCAGAAAAGGTTTTCCCCCCTTAATGAACACTGCTAAATCTCACCATGGGATACGGCCACTCTGGCCCAAAACTAGACAAACGAAATGAACTTGGAAAAGAGACCGACAGAATGACTGTGAGAACCGCTCGACCTTAAATTCACATTTATTAGCGCATCACAACGCATGTGCAAATAAAAAAACGGTTCTCATATTAAGACATTTTAAATCATAAATGTGGCTTCATTGAACATTCTCCATTTTAGCAGCCCCAGAAGGTTTGCAGGGGCTGTTCAGTCAGAGAGACACAGACAAAGCATTCAGGAAAATCCCCACAGAGAGACCCCTCAATCGCACATTCCCCACCCCCCAATACATATTTTATTTCAGGATTTTAATCTCTGTACTGGTCTGTCCTGGCCCTGGGTCTTACCTAAAGGCTCCAAAAAAAAAAAGTTGAAAAAGAGGGGCAAACAGTGGGGTGAGGTCATGTGACTGCAGTCGCTAGGGGTCCACGCTCATTCACGAGAACACACTCGCTCTGCGCCAGCCGTCAAAAGGGCGGGAAAACAAGGCATCGCGGCCAGGACTCGCACACACCCGTCTCCATAGCGCCGCCTCGTAAACAGGCTCGGGCTGTGATGTCACTCACGGTGGTCTTTTCACACGGTGGAAAAAAAAAGGGCCTCCCAAGCACTCCCCAGCAGCCGGTTAGCAGCCGGATCACGAAGGAGAGTCTGACACACGTCTGATGAAGGTGAGTGCGGTTTCAAGCACGCGCGGGCTCGGACCAGGAGACACAGCCAGGCCCCACAGCACAGTGCTTTGCGCGTCTCCTCCTCGCAGACAGAGAGCTCATTTCCCTGCGCTGTGTGAAGTCAGTCTAATGTAAACAGGCCCCCGGTCATTTCAGCCCTGCTGAAGAGGGCAGTGAAGTTCCTCTCAGGAAATTGCCTATACGTTACACAGCGATTATCTGATGAAAACCCACACAGAAACCTTCGGCTTCGGCTAATGATGCTAACAGAACAGAAACGCTGAGACGCACGGTCTGACAGGACCACGTGCGTTTTGAGGCTGTGAGGCATGCTGATAATGATCTGCATATGCAGAAGTTTAGCACTCTCTCCATGGCTTGCTTTGCTGTAGGACGGTGAGAACTGTCTCCCTCAAAAAAAAAAGATATTTAATTCTCAAGGGACTCCTTAGTTTAATAAATAAATAACTCATGTCGAATAGGAATAGGACCATTATACCAGGCTTTAGCTATCAATAATAAGTCATAAAAGTGAGCTGCGGAGTACAACCTGACATCATTTCCTGTTTTTTGTGCGCATTGAGGAGAGGAAGCGAGCATCCATTTTGCCATCGACAGCAGTAACGCACAGCAGCACTGGAATCCAACAAAAAAAAAAAAAAAGAGCTTACCTTCGGCGGAGAGACCCTGTACGTTCAGTCCTCTGGCTTCCAGGAAACTGAGGCAGGCGTCCACGTTCTCGATCTGAAAGGAGGAAGCGAGAGTCGGGCTGGGTGGGTGCTGCGCTCGGCGGGGAGAGAGGGGACGGCGGGAGCACACGGGCGCATGAATGCCGCGCATTCAGGGCCAGTCAGTCAGTCAGTCAGTCGGCCCGCGCGTGCTGAGCGTAGCGCTTAGCGCCTGTGATTAGCGCTAATTGCCCCCCCCCCCCCGCCCATAAAGCAGCCATTGTCCACTCGCCGCCGTCCGACCCCCCGCGACCCCGGCGGGGAGGATATGGGGGGGAGGGTTGCCCCCCGCATGGGGCGGCGTGGCGTAAAAACCTCACATGACCCACCTACACGGGACCTCGCGGGGGGCGAGGAAAGGGCCCCGGGTTCCGGGACGGGAAAGCGGAAAACCCCCGACGCCCCGTCGCGCGGACCGTAGGAATGCAGAGGGGCGCTAACGCCACACACACAGACTGGCGGGGGAGCTAGCGCCGCGCTACGATGCGTCTCTGACCTTTAGAAAGGGGAGGGAGGAGGCGGGCGGCGGCGGCCAGCTCATCTGCATAGAAAGCGCTTGGGGGGGGGGGGGGGCAGTGTGACTGAGCAGGCCTTTCTTCCGCTGACTGTAGGGCCTCTGTGCTGTGCGCCGGCCCGCTGCCCGATGACCCCGCCCCGACCCCCACCCCGTCCAGCGGCGGAGTCAAACTCCCACCCCGCACGCCCTCCGTCACCTCGCTGTGTCGGGGGGGGGGGGGGGGGGGCGGTGGGTGAGGGCAGGGGGGCGCTGTCATAGGACGGTGACGGCACTGTAAGGGCCCTGTGTCCAGACAGCGTCAGACACGGCGAGCGTCCACAAAGAGAGACCGATGCTGGGGGAGGTTTGGGTTTCCTGCTGCGGGACAATGGCTGCTGTTGGCCGGGCTCCCTGCCCCTGGACGGAGCCCCACAGATCACGCTGTGTCAGAAGCAGCGCCCCTCTCACACCGCGCTTCTGTTCCCCTCTCGAGTGCCGCGCCACTGACGCCATTACCCGACCCCTGACCCGGCAGGGCCCCGTCTCAGCGGTGACGGTGTGACCTGCGGCGTGACGTACGGACGCGAGGGCGTCGGGACCGGGCTTCTGACGAGACCCGCGCGCCGTGAGTCAGCGCCGCTGTCCGCGGGGGGCAGGACGGATGAGTGTTTACACACGGCTTATCCCAACACAGCGGGGCCCGCGGCCCCTGCACCTAGCCCCGCAGCGCAGTGAGAGTGAGACGCCGAAACGGAGACGGGGCGCGTTGTTAAACGGGGTACGCCCTTCTGAACACGCGGCTCTGCCCGCGAGCGTGCCGCCGTACCCGTCCCGCCACCAACCGCGACCATCGCCAACTCCCTTCAGCCCTCCAGCGCCTCCACGCACCCCCGCCGCCCTGCCCTCGCCCTCCTGTAACGGGATGCCCCGTTTGGCTAGGGAGCAAAGCACTGGAATTTTGTTCCATATAGAGATACTGGAGAACAGTTTCTACACAGCTCTCCAACTCTCTCTCCAACAGAGTTATACAAAATCAGCGGCACTCTTCCTTCAATTAAAATCCTCGATCCACAAAATAAAATACTAGTGGGTAGCATTTTTTGATTTTTTAAAGAGGCAATTTGTTGATGAGGTGCGTGTGACTATGAAAGCTGCTTTGGGATCCTGGTGAAGAGATCTTTCTGCTCCCCGTAGGCTCATCAATCATGAGAGCTCCCAACACAAGCAGCGCAGGCAGGACGGCCCCCCCCAAACGCCAAATAACTCAAAGATGCGATTAATTATTTTCCCTCGTTCGGCCTTAACTTTCAAATAAAGCGCACAAAGCTGCCGCTAGCACGGGGACTCACTGCGGCCAGAACCGCGTTGTTTATTTTCTGTCTGACTGCTGGAGACGACTTCGACGGCAGCAGCTGGAGTGGAATATTTTTCAAGGGCGAGCGCTAACGCCTCCCGCGCGCTGCGTCACACAAACCGCCGTTTAACTTGGCGGCTTCTCCTTTTCATCTCGCGGGATTTTTATTTTTTTTTAACAAGTTTTCGGGGAGGAATTCGGCGGGCCGCAAAGGTTCCTCCGCCGTCTCCTCAGACGCGGGACGGTTTCCCAGCTTCGCCCCAAGTCGTTAAGCGCAATTCGGAAAGGAAAATATCCGACAAGGGGAGACTAAGCACCAAGACCAATTACAACCATTACCGCTGCTTACGTTTATTTGAATAACGTGATTTTTCCTTGTCGAAGTTTATTGTGTTTTCAGTCACAGTCTTAATAAATAATATAATAATAATAACCCTAGCTGCACGAAGGAACATAATTAGCTGGATGTAGTTCTCGTTTGTCTGGTGCTACGTCCCTTCCGAGAGTAATCCAAGTCACAGTGCGATGAAACCTACAACTGAACACCAACGGGAATTTGGACAAGGACAAGTGACAGGTCACTTAATTCTAAAGCGGGTTCTTCTCAAAGTGTGGGAAAGCAACACCATGTGTGCCCTACAGGCCCCTGCAAAAGGGAACTCGAAAATGTGTAGAAGTGATACTCCGCCATTTTTCAGTTAGAATAGAAATCTTGCTTCCCCATTTCACCAGTGGGGAATCAGAAACATGGCCGCCCATCCATGTGTGCCACAGACAGTCGCATGGGGAAAAAGTCTAGAAAACACACACTAGAAAAAGTCTTAAAGACGGGCAGCTTATGGGCAGAAAAGAACAAATAGCAGACTGCATTCTGATTGGACGGGGCCCATGATAACCCCCTGGCAGTGTGAAGGAGCTCCAGAGACACGAGTGGAAACAGGCAGAGGATAAAGCAGTGTGTGATGGGTCTGCTTTGCCGCTGCAGTGCCTGCTCTCCTCCTCCTCCTGTCCAGCTCCATGGTTACCGCGGCGCACGGCGGCTCTGCAGCACAGCGTGCACCTCGACCCAGTCAAAGCGTGAGCGGCTGTGACTCATAGCGACACTGCAAACACACAGCTTACCGACACGGGCCGCACACCCCCGACATTACTGGCCGTGAAACTCCCACTCATGACGCAGGGTGTTTGTGAAGCACTGTGCAGAAGGACAAGGAGGCGTGACTTTCCAACGAGGATGAGAATCATCATTTTATTTTTTTGCAATTCACTTCACGATTTCTGTGTACATGTTTATTCGTAACCATATGCTCTTATCCTTTGCTGGGAAACACTTCGAGTTGCCATGAATGAACGCAGCTGTTCAATAAAGTTTATAATTACAATCAATCATCGCACCGCAAACCAGCTCTCCCGTGCCAAGCCCGTGGTGCCAGTCCCCCCCCACCTTGAGTAACTTCACCCAACAAATTCACCCAAACTTTAAAAAAAGTGAAGCTTTGGAAACGCAGCAATAAAAAAATAAAAAATAACTCTGTTACGCGATCGGTACGCGCTCCTTTGAACTTCTCGGCGGTTCTTCTTAATCAAGCCCCTTTAATTATGCAGCTCAGGAGCTGGGGCTTTGTTTTCTGCTGAGCGCTGGGTTTTCTGTGGCAGTGACTGCGCTGTGGTGCCGGGGCGCTTCTCTCCCACTTCAGAGAGGCTCCCGAAAAGCCGATTATAAAACGCGCAGCCGTCCCGAGTCTGAAAATCGATGCGGCCGAATCGTGTCAGATGAAAAACGAGGCGGGGGGGGCTGCCGCCCGTCCACAGGCAACGAGGCGAGGGCTCTCTCTACGGCACGCCGGATTAATGGCGTTCTGAGCCGGGCCGTCCCACACCGGATCAATCTCCCCGTTTTCAATTACATTTCCATAAATATTTTAACCGTGGGAGAAATGGGTTAGACTGCGGCTGGTGGGCCTGAATGACAAAACCATTCAGGGGACAGGTGCTCAGAGTTTACCCACTTACACCCCCCCTCTGCCCTAGCCCCTCACCCCCACCCTATTATACTACACCTAACATCCATATCTGCATCATTCACAAACACAGCATGATCTGTATGTTGTTTTAAAGCTTAGAAATGGGTTGGACAAATATTCAGCCCTATAAAAACAAGTTAGTGCAATCATCTACGAATGCATAAACTCCTATTTCAATTTCTGCATATGTCAGAGCTTAGACCCTTTACATCTCCTGAAGTCTTTGTGCTCTGCCTGCTATTGGCTAAGGCATCGCAAACTCTCGAATGCAGGGCGCCAGATAACTCTTATTAAAAGATTCTTGTTAAAATCAAAAATGGGCGTGTTCACAACATGATTGACGTGAAACGGAACAAGCCATCAAGGACAGTCACAGCGTCATGATAAATAACTACCATCGGATGCTTTTGGTTCACCTTGGCCCATCTGCAAGGGCACATGTGAGGTCCGGAGAGCTCTCTATGGTATGGGCGTGCTCACACACACAGTTTAAGGGTCCCAGCTAGACTCCAGACGTGCCAGCTGGGGTCTTTTTGGGGAAGGCGTGCCCGGAATGTGATCGGCGGGAACGCGACTCGGAATCTCAGCCATCCCGCGCACGCCAGTCATCCTGGTCGCCGCAAATTTGGGGTGGGGGGGGGGGGTGACCTGCACCCCTACACAACGGCACTGTGGCAGCACTGTGGCTCAGGCTATGGAAGCCCGTGGGGGGCCCTGTGCTTAGCACTGATTGCTCAGCAGGCTAATGAGCTCCCCAGGGAGAACTCAAGTCAATGGACGTGTATGTGCTACGTACCTGTCAAGCGCACAGTCACTGCCAGTGTTGATTCAGACTGCCGCACAGGAGAAATGTTTATTTTATGAAGTGCTAAATCACCTGCAATTCAGCTCATCAGCTACAGCAGCATGTGACTGTTCCAATCACCAATCAGCAACCAGGAAGATCCCTCGCAATCATATTTACCGTTATTTTTAACTTTGTAATTACCCATCGCATATACCTCCTCCTTTCACTCGAGTTTCTCTGTCTCTCTCTCTCTCTAGCACACCCTCTTCTAAAATCACCTCCTTTCAGCGACACACCTTTACCTGAGCCCTGCACCACACCAATGCTGCCCCCTGCTGGGCCAGCTGATCCCTTTCATGGAGCCCATAATCCATCAGGGTTCCGCGGATTCACAGCCTGTGCAGGCCTGGCTCTGCCTCGGCCCTGAGGACTGTGTGGATGGAGCTAAAACTAAAGCTGTCCTCATCTGGCATTTTTACAGCAGCAACAGACAACCCGGCATCATAAAAATGCCTCTCAAATACTACAATTTAACTAGGGCCATTGGAAAAGCTGGGCTACTCAAACAGGAGAAGACACTTTGAATTTATTTCAAAATTAGACAGCCAACAGACTTACGTGCTGTGAATCAGCATATTTCGTGCCTATTAGCTAAACATTTCATACTTGCAGAAATACCTGCACCATAAATTATACATATAAGTTGAGGGATATAGCTACCTTTACCGTTACAAATCAAGGTGCTTAAATATTTACAATGACAGGCAGAATGTCTTCTGAAAACACCACTTCAGGACACTAAAGAGACAGGCAGCCATGCAGCACACAACTCAGTCTGCCGGCACACAGCCCAGCCGTCCGAACGCGAAAGCGCTGACTTACCATCTGAGTGTGACTCCTGGGGCAGCCGTTGATGTCCTCCACCTTCTCATTAGCTGCAGGGGGGAAGAAAGAGAGCAGAGGAAGAGGAGGAGGAGGGGTAGGGGGGGAAGAGAGAGAGAGGGCTGAGCTGCAGTCTGAGCACCGCGGCGTGGAAGTGAAGCAGTGCAGCTAAAGCAGCCGGGGCCAACTGCCTCTCCACTAAAACAGCAGCCCCTGCCAAACTGGCGCTGACGCCCCCCCCCCCCACCCCACCCGCCCCCAGCCCTGAGCCGCTGCCTGTCTGAGAGCTGGGGGAGAGCAGGGGGAACGAGGGGGGGGGGGAGACACACAGACCGCTCTGGAGAGCACACATGGGACACACATGCTGTAATAGAGCGTAAATGCTTTACAATCAGAGGCTTTACGCGCCGAGGTCACGGATTTCTCTGGAGAGGAGCGGCGGCGGCGGCGGCGGCAGAGAGCCCCGTCTGAATGTCAGGGCTTCACCGCGTTTAACGGCAGCCGCAGATATCAGGAGTGTGTGTGTGTGTGTGTGCGCGGTGTGTGTGTGTGTATGTGTGTGTGTGTGTGTATGTGTGTGTGTGTGTGCGCGTGTGTGTGTGTGGTGTACGTGTGTGTGTGGTGTACGTGTGTGTGTGTGTGTGTGTGTGTGCAGGCAGGTAGAGCAGACCAGCGTATTCTCTCACCTATGATCTGGATGATTTCTGCCAGCAGAACTCCATCTGCGATGTCCTGGGTCAGGTCTTTAATGAGGCGCGGGCACCCGGACTTGGCCAGATAGTGATTGGCCCAATCAGTGTAGATCTGCAGAGGGAGGGAGGAGAGAGAGGGGTGAGGAACCGGAGCCTCAACACTAGAGAGAGAGAAACATTGAGAGAGAGAGAGAGAGAGAGAGAGAGAGAAAGAAAGCAAAAAGGGGGAGGGAGAGAGGATGAGAGAAAGAAACCGAGAGAAACAGAGAGAGAGAGAGAAAGAGAGAGAAACGTAGCGTATCCTGGATGAAGTTACAGTGAGGAGGAAGCCTCAGCCTCCTTGGTGCAGGCGGTACAGTGTCTTCCTGAGAGGGGCATGAGTCCCCGTCTGTTTTAACGGCAGGGTCACACAGCCCCCCCTCGTTTGAGCACCGCCACGCGCAAAAATAAACACCGCTGCTGCCGTGGGAACCGCCGCGCACCAGCTCACGGAGAAGTCCTGGCGGTAACGCAGAAAAACCTCACAACCGTTAAGAGCTGTCACTCATACGGCAGGAAAGAGAGGGTTAGGGTTAGGGCCGGAAAAGGGTTTCACAGATCTGAGACGCGACGAGAGAGAGGAGAACGCAGATCTGTAATCGCACCCACGCTGATGCCGTTGAAACGCGCCACTGTTTTCTAAACCCAACATAATGCGCAGCAACAGGAGCCTGTAACACAAAGTTCAAAATGAAGGTTCTGACTGTGCGGAGCAACAACCAAACCTCCCCCAATCCTGTGTAGTGCAAACGAGGAGCTGGGTAAAGCAAGCGATCGCCCCGTCTCACCCTCTCAGTTTAAATGAAAGATTTACTTTGCACCCTACCTGTTTTTCTATGTTTATATTAATCTATATCACCATGGAGCCAATATGAGGAAACAACAGTAATGGTGCTGTTTGTGTTATCATGTCACTCGTCTTATCTGCTGCTCACATGATAAGGCCTGGTGCTATTCATCTACGAGAGCAGTCTGCTAAAAAAACACAGATCATTTGAGGAAGTGCTGTTTTTAAAAAGAATCTATTTTCAACTCCACCAGTACAGCCTGACCTTAAACTCACTCACAATGCAGAGAACACCATGAGTAGAAGTGGCTCAATAAGGGGGTGAAATGGTGGTAAGGAAACGCTTAACAAGGACACTGGAAGAGGTCTTATGTAAATGTGCAGCAGCTCACTGGCTGTCTCTCACCCTCCAACCCTTAAAAGTGCCACCTTTTCCTTATTAAAGAACCCCCCTCACCACCACACCCCCCCCCCCATTATCCCTCTCTACCTCAGACACCATCCGCATTCCCAATTAAGAGCATTTCTTTCTCCCAAAGAAAATGCATTTGGACACCCTTCAAACACACCAGCGTTTCAAAGTGGTGCCTGTTGTGGCTTCCTCCCTTTTGGTTCTGTCAGTAACAAGCAGCAGCCAAACAAGGACCCGAAAGGGACAAACACAGACCCCACTTACACACAACACACACAATCTAACTCAAATATTCAGAATACATCAGAACGATGGTAAAGACATGAAATCATGGGACAAAACCACTGGAATCAGAATGTGCCACGTAGGTGTACCATACCATATCTCATACGATACTACGTATTCATATCGTACCATAATTCACACCATACCACATATTCATCACAAACCATGACTTGTACCATACCAAATATTTATACCATAACCACACAATGTTGCACATAGAACCACATAACAAAAGCCAAATACCACAACACTGAAAACGTGGGCATAGCTACCAACGCACGCACACTCGCACGCACACACACACACACACACACACACACACACACACACACGTTAATGTGGTTTAAGACACTCTGCTGTGAATTTCTCTGAAAAGCACTGTCTCACTGTCTAAGCTTCTCACCGCCTTGTTTTCTTTGCTCCTAATAGGCCTGACTCACAGAAGCAGCTCCTGGCAGGCCTTGAGGAGGCATCTGCAGAGGCGCTCGAGCAGTGAAATAAAAATGAATAAAAATAAAAGAAAGAAAAAAGGTGCCTCATCATCTCATTGATTTATCTGAAAGCTGTCCATCTCACCCACACAGACACACACACACATACTTGTCCCTGCCGCACACACTCCCACTCTCTCGCTCTCACACACACACATACCTGTCCCTGCGTCTTCCGCTCCCCAGCAGTGAAGCAGGCTGTGTCTGTGCAAAGTGCAGCCAGGCTGCCTCCCCCAGCCACCCTATACTGCAGTGTGTCTGTGACTGTGCAGGTGTCGGACTCACAGGCAGTTCCTCCCAGCCACCAGTAGGAGGCGTCGGCTAACTGTGGGAACCCGAGCGGGCTCCTGGCAGCTGGGGAGGCTGGCAGCGCCGATCCTCTGCAGTTCTAATCTGAGGCGCTTCAGAGAGACGCTGTGAGTCTCAGTGCCAGACACCCAGATACACACACACACACGCTACAAGGAACCACATCCCACATCCCACATCCCACATCCCACACACACACACACACACACACACACACACACACACACACACACACACACACACACACACACACACACACACACACACACACACACACACACACACACACACACACACACACACACACACACACACACACACTATTCACTTGAAATAAGTCATTTGAACTGCATTGCACTGGGGGTGGGGGGGGGAATAAATAATATCTGCATCATCACCCATCCTGTTACGACAAACAATAAGGGGGGGGGGGGGGGGGGAAAGAGAGCGAAGACCACACACGACGTTCACAGCGAAGGCCTGAGGCCGCAACTCACGCCAAGCTGGGGTTCGAGGCGCTAACCTGAACGCGCGGGCCAGCACATTCAGCCAAGCAAATTATTTCCAAAAGGATATAATAAAAAGATAAAATAAATGGAAAACGCTTTTTTTCCTGCTCTTTTCTAATATACTCAAATCTGCATCTGATTTGACCAATTTTTTAAAAACTTTTTTTTTTGGTTATTTCATGGGAAGTTCTCCTTGATGGCACGAGTTCTCCTGACCACACACAGCCGTTGAGTGACATATGGCAATGACTGGCAGCGTTTGGCAGGGACTTCAGAACAATTATTACTTATATAAACTTATATAAAAAGTATTTATATAAACATTTTATTTTCAAAAGAGGTGGGACCTTTTGAGTTAACAAGTACTTGTTGACAGATTCCTAATCGCCTAGAAAAAAATGTAATCGAAAAATCGGTGAAACTACAAGGCGCAAACACAAAAATAAATAAGCAAATACATAAATGCTAATGTCACAACTGCAGTGCCTTTAAATGTGCTTGCTGCAGTAAGACAAGTTAAGCACACACACACGGACACACACACGCGCTCACACACACACACGCACACACACACACACGCGCACACAGCAAATAATTTCCTGAGTAATCACAAGGACAAATTAGCTTGTCAACAAGGAGAAAATCATATAATGACCCACCTATAATATTTACAATATACTATATATTATTTACCAGAATGACACGCTGAGCAGCGACTCTGCAGTCAGCCTGACAGCAGTTTGGAGTTCATGATGCCTTAATTAGAGCTGTCTGTCAGGACAGCAGGTGTCACCTCGCCCCTCTCCAGCCAGAGTGGTGACTGAACAGCGCTCTTACAGGGGCCCCAAATTTACGAGCTCGGAGCGAACGCCCCGGCCCTCTCCTCCGGGACGTCCCGTCCCGTCCCATCGCTGCGACTGCGTTATTTCGGGGGGACTGCCCGCTCTGTAATTAGGAGCTCGCTCACAGACGTATGCGTTTTCCTGCTCGGGACTCAGAGCGGCTCAGCAGCGCAAACAGTAAACATGTCATTAGTGGGACGGGGTTTCCAAAAAGAACGCGCCCCCCCGGGCCCTGCCGGGGTGACCTCGGGCTGAGCTGCCATCTCCGCCGGGTTGGAGGAGAGGAAGCGAGGGAAGCGATAAAAAAAGAGCGATAAAAAAAGAGCGATAAAAACGCTGCCCGCCGTTTCCTCCAGATAAGTGTGGAGTCCTAACCGGCGAGCGCACGCACGTTTTGGCAAGCAGCTGCAGCGGCTTCGCTGACCAGCGCCCGCAACCGGGGGAGGCGCAGGGTGATGACATCACAATGCTCACGGAATCCCGGCCTCTCCCCCAGTTAGCGAGGCCCCCTTGCCGGCCCCCAGCCAAAGAGGTACCCTCTGACTACACGCCTTACGGGAAGCGAGGGGGAAGCGGATCGCTACGCAGTGACTCAGCGTGCGTGTTTTCCACGGGCCCTTCCTCACGGCTGTGTTCAATCAGCCCTCCAGGAAATGTTGGATTACGCCTGGCCTCGCAGTCACCGACTTAAAAGGGGTGAGTCAGGGCCCGTGCAGCGTGACTCATCAGCCGGTGCGCTGGTGTTTGGCACGCTCTTCCTCAACCTCTGCCCCTGTCTGGCACCCCCAGCCATAGACCCCTGCTGGAACGTTATTTAAATAGAGCATGAGAGCGATTTAAGGCACCTCAGTAAACATTAAAAAGCCATGAAAATGAACACGACGCAGCGGAACCTTGCTACGCCACAACAACACGCTTCCTTTTTCCTCTCAACACTGTGCTCACCGGCTCAATGAATCATTAAGCTAAAAAAAGGCTTTGGTTCACCGCATTCTTTCTCTCTCTCCACCCCTCTGTTCTCCTCTCTCACGCGTTCTCTGAGATTTTTAGAGGTGCTTAAGACCCTGCCGTCCCAAATGTCAGGGTCTCGGCAGGGAGCGGGAGCTCACCCAGCAGGGCGGGAGAGGAGGTCGCCGGGGGGGGGGGGCCCTGGTTCTAGCCTGCGCTCATTATCTGCTTCCCAGCATGCACAGCGGGAATGATGGCTGTCCCCGGGTCAGGTGACTCTGCAGAGAACACCTGGAGACGCCACAGCGCAGGCACTGGGCAGGAACTCAGGAGCAGCACCGAGCCCAGGGCCTCACCGATACCCAGTATCTTTAACTCTTTAAAGAGAATGATTTTTCCCATTGCTTTCCACTGCTTTCAGTTATGGAAAGCAATGGAAAGTACCAAATAATCAAAGTTCAGCCTACCTGCAAGGTTAAATAGCATGCTTTAATGCTAAGGCTGCAGCCCATAGGGGCCCTTAAGAGAGCCACGATGCTGGCCCAGGGACAGGTCAAATTTGGGTTCCCTACCCCTCCTATGACACGTGCGACAGCTCAGGCACCGAGAGCTTAATGCCAGAAGAGGGCGCTATAGGATCTACCTTCGGAAAAAAGAAGAGAGATGAATTGAGGGAATTTTCTAGACAGACAGAACATGGAAATATGCTGAGTCAAAAGAACAAAATTCCTAATGACATTTTTCGGAAATTCACTTCCAGCGTTATTCTGTATAGTACAATGTAATGCACACCCCCGCCCCCCCCACTCTCAAGGAAGAAGGGAGACAGCGCTCTCCCTTCTCACCTTTGACCTCCGACCTTCAGACCGAGAAGGCCTACAGTGACGTCAAGTCAAACTCCAGAACCAGGACCAGAGCCCTGGCCTGGCACATCCGCGGCTGCAGGAGACGGTTATTTATGCACACCAGATGACCAATTCATCTGGGGTGACCTACATAGCTGACACTCCCCCCCCCAGCGTGCGCTGTCTAAGATCCGGCAGGGCGGACTGAACCCCGCAACCCCTCCGTGAGTCCGGTGTTCCGGTAACTGCTTTGCCTCGCCCGCCGCTATACAGACAGAACAGGTCACGTGCTCCGGGGCATCCATCTCGCCTGCCTGTCATGTGACCTAGATGATGAGTTCCAGAACCTTCTCACATTCTCATCTGTCCCCTGTTTAAACTGTCATCGCTCCTCACTCACCGCTAATCACAGCAAGATAGCCATGTCGGCTCTAATCCCGCACGGACCGTGTAACCAATCGGCTTCCTTATTGCTCCGTAATGCACAGCAGCACGGGTAGTTTACAATAGCCAGCAGTTATTAAGATACTAGCATACATAGTTTACCATAAGCAGTGGTTATTATTAAGCTACCAGCATGAGTAGTTTACCATAAGCAGTGGTTATTATTAAGACACTAGCATGAGCAGTTTGTCATAACTAGTGATCATTATTATTGGTGGTGGGCAAAACTGGACCACTCCAGTATCAGGACTGCATTCTGCAGGGCAGACTCCACAGAGACGGCTATGGAAAAAGCACAGGCTCTGTGAGGGATTAGATCTCCCACAGTAGGTCTCTGCATGCACAGCACCAGCAGAGGGACGTGCACACCAGGCCAGCTCCCCGTCAGGCATCAGCCCCCCCCCCCCCCCGGCCCAAACCCCAGCATCCCCGCTTCCGGCTGTCAGCTCCTGCCCTGAGTTACGAGCGCGGGACAGTTCATACGCTCCGGCGGCGAGGCCTCGGGCTGGAAAAGCTGAGCGCAGCCTCGCAGCGCCACCGCTAACCTGTACTTAAATACTTACCCCTCAGCCGCCGCCGCCGCCGCGCTGGCCTGGGGACCAGGCCTGGGGAACAGGCCCAGTACGCTGCACCGCTCCAAATATTTCAGCCCAGCGCTACCCTTACTCTCTCTCTCCCCACCCCTCCTCCCCGAGCCTCGCTTCCTTTTTATTGAGATACGTTCCTAGCTGCTAGAACTACGCTAACTCTTTGATGCTAAAGGGTAATTCTGAAATGAGATTTTGTTTAATGGGGTGTCAGGCAGCACGCTATCATGAGTGAGCCAGGCTAGCTGAGTCACTCTTAGCGTGCTTAACAGAATAACAAGGGGGGGGGCTAGTAAACCGTGTGACTAATCCGCCGCTGAGGACGGAAGGTGAGCAGTAGTCATGGATCTTGTTGGGGGGGGTCATGTTTTCTTTGGCATTTCTCGTTCCCCCCGGTTTGAGCGTGTAAACACCGGGCCGGGGGCCTCCGAGCGACTCTCAGCGGCGGATGACCGTGTGGCGTGAGTCACAGGAGCGAGTCAGACCGTGTGAGGGTGAGACAGACCCCCCCCCCCCGCCCCTCGTCCCCCCCCGCCCCTCTCTGCAGCGCGTCTGTTTCTCCTCACGCACGCACGGGGTCTGGCTGCTCTGAGGGCAGGTGGCTCTCCAGTGACCTCTGAGGCACCAGCTTCCTGTCAGCTCTGCAGCGTGCCACCACTCTCAGCCCTGCTACAGACACACACACACACACGCACAAATACACACACACACGCACACACGCACACACACACACACACACACGCGCACACACACACACACACAATGAGCCATGTGCTGAGGTCACAGGGTCCCTCCAAGGTGGCGAGTCCTTAATCTGCATCCCCACTTCTTTCCCTCTCCCTGTTTCTCTTTTCCTGTTCCTCCATTTCCCTCTTCCTCTATCTTGCCCTCTCTCTCTCTCCAATTTCCTGTTTCCCTCTTCCTCACTTTCTCTTTCTCTCTCCCCCTCTTCCTCTGTTTCTCTCTTCCGCTCTTTCTTTCTCTCTCCCTCTTCCTTGGTTTCCCTCTTCCTCTCGCTTTCCCACTCCTCTTCCCTCTTCCTTTCTCTCTCTAACTTCCTCTCGGCACACACACACACACACACACACACACACACTACACAGTGAAACTCCCTGCACCCCTTCCATGCAGCCACAGTCCCACAGAAGGGTTGGGAGACCAGGTGGTGGAGGCAGGCCCGTGTGCACAGAACACACCACAGCGCGTAAATAAGAACACAGAGCGCATCTGAAGAGCTGTCACTCACAGGAGGGCTAACGGCTTCACAGGCTAGCCACCCCGTCTGCTCTTCGGCACTGACTCACAAACACTTTAAAGTTCACGCTTGCATGACTAACTACAACTGTAATTTTCAACACTTTAAAGGCCAAGGCATATCTGTCCGTACAAAAAGTATTTGTTGATAGAAACGGGTGAACGAATTCTGGACAAAGTCTTGATAAAGATCAAATAGATGCCTTTCTCTCCCCCCCCATCCCTCCTGCCTAAACCTGGCTCAAGTTGAAAAAGCAGACAGCAAAGCTCTCCTCAGATGTCACTTTACGGTGGATTGGAATCCGAGGCCTTAGTCACTGTGCTTTTTAAAAGTCCCCCCAGCTCCAGGTATTTTCCCCTTCTCTTTAAGGTCTATTACCTCTCTCTCCTAATGATTGTGTTTCTTCTGGGAATGAGCTGAAGACGCGCTCAGGGCTGAAGAGCAGCGCAGGGATGGATTACAAGGCTCGCTCTGAAATGTAAACCACACTGTTTACGGCGTGTCTCCTAATGGCCTCTCTCCATTGGCTGAGATCGCCCCTGGGGGTCAAAGGTAAGGGGGGCTAATTGCAGAGGTCGGCCCGGGGGTGAGTGACAGCGTTGCGAGTGAGCGACCTTCTTCCTCGGCCGTGGTCATCAGTGACCCCTCCAACTGGTCATCAGTGACCCCTCCCGCTCCGGGGGTGACGAAGACCCCCCGTCTGGTTACCTTAGAGCGTTGATCTCCCCCGGCTGAAATACGGCGGCCAGGGAAAGTGCCGGGCTCGATGTTCTGACCTTTATACGGGCCGTTAATTTAGCATGTTTCCAGGATCCCCTTCCACACTTTTTTCCCCCCCTGGGGTTCACCTCCAGGTTGATACTTTCACAAATATCAGTTAGACCACGGCTTCTCAAAGGTGGTCCTGTGGACCCACTGTGTGTGTGAGCCTGCGTTCCAACTTTAATCGCAGAATTTTAAATTGCGACAAGCGGTTAACTGTTCTTATTTAGCTATGGTTACTTGTCCATGGAAAAAATTATTCATCATTTACAGGCATAAAATGGCAGAAATGGATTTGCATGCCACAAAGAACAAATATTCACATGCCAAGACAAACAGCCAGGTCAACTAATGCCTCTCTGTAATGGGCGTTATGGTAAATGATTGGACACAGGTTTAATTTTTGAACTGATAGTTCTAGACTGGCAGGTGAAATCAGTGGAGTCCTAACAACCCAAAGTGCGGACACCTGGTCACAGAAACGAAACCATTTGTGGTTTATGTAGAGTTCAGTGACAGAAAAAATCGGAAACAAGTCGAATCCGCGCTTGGGTTTGAAATATCCTACGTTCGAGGAAAACATTACGATAGAACTTTAACACGTTTTCAAAAAAAAACTGTTTTGCATTAGGAGGCTGGCTGTAACAAAAAAACAACTGGATCCCCTACACAGAGTTTGAAAGCCACTGAGTTAAATGACAAGAGAGAGGTTAACTAAAGACTTTTTTTTCTCTCCAGAGAGCAGGCAGAACGGGAGAGCCGGGGTTAAGCATTTACAGCAGAAAGAAAGAAGCCTCCCTTTCACACCGTGTCCTCACTGCCAGATTCAGGGCCGGGCAGAGCAGTGAGAGACCTTGTACCAGAGCTGCCCTGCCCTGCTCCTGCAGATCTGCCGTGCTGTAGGTTTTCATTTAAACCCTAATTAGGCGCACCTGATCATACTAATTAGAAGCTCAACGAGCTCTCTAGCTGTTGAATGAGGTGTTTGTTAGGGCTGGAGTGAAACCCTACAGGACGGTACATCTCCAGGAGCAGGGCTGGGCAGCACAGACTAAAAAGCACAGAATGAACCACTGCCCAGCACATGAGCACACGTCCTCATAGTGCACTCAAACACCTTTCACCAAGACAGCCAAACAACTGGGGGAAAAAAAGAAACGCAAAACACAAACTTCACATTTATACCTAAGCCGACCCAAGCTTAGCACTGGCCTACAATTCAATAACAGCTCAAAAACACACTCGAGTCCATCAAATTGTTAGATTCTTAGTGCCTCTCTCTCATTAGCCTTGAATTCAAGACGCTCTAGAGGAAACAGTAGGGCGTTTGCGTTTGACAACAAAGCCGCCACCATAAATAGCAGATGAGCAGTGCGATCTTGAAACAACGCCAGAGTTCATATCTGGGCCCACAGAGTTTCAGGGGTTACTGCAGACGAGCCGTCGTTCGCTGTGGACCTTTCAGACGAGCTGTCCCATCGGGGGTCTGTAAAGACGGCAGAGGCCCCTCCATCGCGGGGGTGATGTACATCTGCATCCCCTGGTGGGGCAGAGAGGAGGGGATGACGAGGAGGAGACGGGGAGAGGAGGAGGAGAGGAGGTGTTTTTGAAAGGGCTCAGTGGAGCAGGGTGAAACAAAGCGCTCTTTGAAACCTGAACGTAGCCGAGCAGCCGCGGCTCATGATGTTTACTTAATCTCAAACGCAGCTGCGTAACCCCCCCCCGATTATCAGCCTTAACACGCTCAGTAGCAGAACGGCTACTCTCACTGCTGTCTGCACCTCAAACCCCCAAACCCCCCCCCCTCCCCCCCCCCCATCGGCACACAAGTATCAGACTCACATATCCTTTCATCTCTGAAAGGCAGAGGGGGATGATTTGCCTCCAGGTGAAGGGGGGTGAGATTCCCCAAAACGCACAGATCGCTCTACTGCAGGCCAACAAAAGCCGTCCCAGGAGTTTCCCACGCAGCACACAGGCACAGGCACCTCCCACAGCACCTTCAGTCAACCCTGTTAACTTTTAACTTCTCTGCACTGGATGCATCTCTTCTTTTATTATTTCAGTGGCTGTGTGGGGTAGCTAAATGAGGAGAGTTAATAATGACACCCAGCCATCTCTTGTGGGGCTACCTACCTACCCCGCCACCTCTGCCCCCCCCCCCCCCCCCCCCCAACCACCCCACCCACCCCACCCCTCACCTAGGACCGCTACAGACCGCTCGCTGACCGCAATCTCCACTGGCGGATGGGGGAGTGTGTCCCGCCTTCACGTCTGAGAGCTGATGAGGGGAGCAGGTGTGCTGGGGCCGAAACGACCCCAACGTTAAGAAAAAAACTGGGGTTCAGCCGAGGGCTGAGACGCCTCCACAGCACCTCCCCCTCAGACCCGATAGAGGGGCTGGAAACACCATCCCTTAAAAAAATTTATTAATAAGGGAAGGAAATTGATTTTCCAGGATTAAAAAAAAAAAAAAAAAAAAAAAGATGACAGATGAGGAAGGAATGGCAGATATATGTTCTGGGACACGGTGGCGGAATACACTCTGGCGTAAGGGGAAGGCAGGGCCGAGCAGAAGGAGCACAGACAGCACAGACTGCGGGGGTTACCCTCCGCCCAAAATATCGGCCTCCCTCACCTCCCCCCCCGGTAATTCACAGCAACACCCGGCGGTATTTTAACCAGCAGCGCCCCGCGAGGAGAGCGCTCAGGCAGAACAGGGCTCCCAAACAAAGCAGCACTGTTCCCATCCGCTGATCTGCCCCGAAAACATCTGCCCCGCGCGGTAACTGTCTGAAATTCCAATGTATATTGACACGGTGTTTTGACAATGGCGGTGGAATTTTGATTGATGGGGGGGGGGGGGGGGGGCTGCCTCCAGAGCTCGGAGCCACGGCGCGTAGTCAGGAGGGCACAAAAGATCTGTTATGCTGCTGTGCTGAACATGCCACTTATGAATTTATGGACAGCGCACGCACAGACACGCACGCACGCACACAGACACACACACACAGACACACACAGAGTACATACACCCACATGCAATCACTTTCATATTTTGAACAAAACCAGGAAGTAAACCTCCACGGAAGCAGCTCACAGCCTTGCCCCTGGGTTTGATGAGCACTGCCTTCCGCCCGAGAGGGAACAAACACGACCGCGCGTAACGCTCTGAGAGACCGCTCTGCTGAGAGACCGCTCTGCTGAGAGACCGCTCTGCTGAGAGACCGCTCTGCCGAGAGACCGCTCTGCCGAGAGACCGCTCTGCCGAGAGACCGCTCTGCCGAGAGACCGCTCTGCCGAGAGACCGCTCTGCCGAGAGACCGCTCTGCTGAGAGACCGCTCCTCACACACGAGCCTTTCCGGTCGGCGGATTCGGTCAGAGCCACTCATCAGCCATTAATGGCACCTCGCTCTCCGAGGGCCAGAGCAGAGAGAGCAGCTTTTGAGGAGGTAACAACTCGTTAAAAAGGAGAACCGCTAATTATGGCGACCGAAAAGAATGTTCCACCGCGACCATGGAAACCCCTTCCGATGTCCCCCCCCCCCTCGTCCACCCCAACCCCCGCCCCCCCTCCGACCAGCAGAAATAAATCACCGAACAAATTCCATCGACAGCGGCCCCCTATTAAATCTCCCCCTGCACCAAATAATGAGTCATTGGGCCCATCTGAGAGCGCAGCGGTGGGGAATGCTTTGTAAACGATACGGCAGTTGGAAATGAGGGGTTTAAATCTATAGGCTGAAATTGATCCCTCCTCGCTTTCTGCGGTGAACGTCAGTAACTCTCTTACTGATGGAGGGGGGGGGGGGGGGGGGGGGGAGTGGTGGTTTGGGAGATGATATTTTGCTGCCGAGGGGAATGCCCCAGACATCACAAGCCTATTCGGACCCCTGACAGTGGGGGGGGGGGGGGGGACATTGGAGAAGGGGGAGGCCCAGGCTGTGGCCCCGGGGCAGGAGAGGGGAGAGGGGGGCCTTCCTCTGGCGGGACGTCAGACAGACGCCAGCGCCCCTCTTGAAACGGGAACCCACGCCGCTCTGGGTTTACCGCCACAATATGCCACACCTGAGGTATCCTTTACTGTACCCCCTCCCACCAGCCCACCCCGCCTCTCCCCACCTCCCACACTCCCACCCCACCTCACCCCACCTCCCCAACCCCCAACCACCTCTCCCCACCTCCCCAACCCTCTCTCCCCACACCCCCAACCCCCAACCACCTCTCCAGTGACTGCAGGGACTGGCCACTGACGAAACAGTGACCCATCCACAGAGACCAGGATACAATGACACCGGGTACTTCTGACTGCATTGCTGAGCATGGCTCAGCTACACGCCTTTCCAAAAAAAGTGTGAGTACAACAGGTGGACGCTGGCATTAAGACAGAGCTCAACGGTTGATCTAAAGGTGGTCTTGCCCGTTTCCAAAAATTTGCTCGTTATGCCTAAAAACAGGACTCTCAGCTCTCAGAAACAGGTGTGTGACCTTAAGCAAGAAACAAAGGGGTCATAAAAAGCCTCCTAATCTTAACTCCTCCGTCACAACAGAATCTGTTCCCCCCTATGACCCCTTACACCCCCCCCCCGCCCCAACGTTGTGTGTTTACGGGGAACCTCTGCCCCTTGACCCGCTCTGGGAATCTCAGGATCTTACGCAACGGGACGAGGCGTCTGAGAGCTGATTAACATTCACACACACAGCCCTGTGAGCACAGGCAGCCGGAGAGATGGGAAGCCCTTACCCCCCCCCCCCCCCCCCACCTGCGCATACCGCTTAACCTCCCGAAAGAGACACCCTTCACCTTCTTACCTGCACACCAGGGCCTCCTGAAGCACAACTTAAAACCCCCACCCCTCCGTGAAACCCCCGCCGTGAGACTGGAGTGCACCCGGCGCACTGAGCACTCCATATCAGTCCCTGGATCTCTGAGCAAGAGGAAGGAAGGAAGGGGGCAGGACTCCCCCCCTCCGAAACTTGCCCCCCCCCCCCCCCCATACACACATTAAACTGAATGAGCATGAAGGTGATTTAAAGCAGCGCTGCCACCTGCACTAAACGCTGGGCCCTGCGGAGCACGGAGAGGTCCCCCCCCCCCCCGACACACGAGCCCCCCCCCCCCACACACACACACACAGGCCAGTAAATCCCCAGCGTCTGAGAAACCGACAGAGGGCCTCCATTTATTTCACCCCGAGTGATGTACAAAGGGTGAAATCTTGAAACTCAAACTGCGCCCCCACCCCCCCAAACCCGCCGCCGCCATGACCAGTAGGTGTGCCGTCTCCCTCCCTGCAGATTTAAGGCGGAGAGCGGAGGCCAGGAATCCGTCGCCGTGTTCCTCGCTGTCGGGCCGGTAATGTGGAAGGTTATTTACGGAGCCGGTGAAAATGAACGTAACGTATTGACAGCAGCAGTAACATTTCTTTCTGTTAAACTTGCGCTGCTACACCAGCCACCCTGGGGGATGGATCACAGCGTACCTCACAGCCTGTGTACAGCTGGTGTTTGTACGTGTAGGAAGCCAATGGCCCAGCTAACACACAACATTCTCACAATGTTGCTAGAGCGTTTTGTCAGTGTCATAACATTGCCGCTACACGGCAGCAATGTTGTGGGAACGTTTTGTGTTAGCTAGGAGGTTATTAGACTCAGCTCATAAGAAATTGCATAGCGGTCATGTTGCAGTTGTCTGTAATGCCAAATGAAAATGGTAGTAAGCAGATTTGAATGACTGAAAGGCAGGACAGGTGACAGTTCATCACACTGGCCTTTGAAATGTACTTCAAGGACCATGACAGATAAATAAAAAAAAATCATAATAACAAGAGTCCATAACAAGGGGAATTATTGAAACTTAAAATTAAAAAAATATTTCTTGTTATGCATTTTTTCAAAATTTCAATTCAGTTAAATGCTTAGCCAAACATAAAAGGAACACAACCAACAAGCCGTGGCAGGATTTCTAACACAGGGAACAACCGAGACCAGTGGGGACTGCCTTTCGCTTGCTGGATCCAGCTAAGGGTACAGCCAGAGCCCGCAGGAGGGCTGGTGATGCTCATTAAGAGCCACTTCAGGCCTCCACAGGCTCCTGTGAAATGGGGGAAAAAATTGGAAAGCTACGGCTGTCTCATCCTATAACAGGTTTCCACTTCAAAGCTTTTTTTTTTTAACAACCTGTTTCTTCCGCAAAGCCAACAGTAATCAATCACTGTGAATTAAACTCTCCAATAAAAGTCCTGAGGCCAGGCGGTATCGGTTTATCGAGCAACTGCACTTTGGCTATTATCTGAGGAAGAGCAGACGGGGCTAATTGAAGAGAGAGTACCAAACAGAATATTGAAGATCTTCTGACAGTCCTGACGAGTACATCAGCGCATCAGCTGTAAATCAGGGGGCGGGGGGGGGCAGCTCCCCCTGGTCCATATCTGCAGCAGCACACCCAACCTCCTGAGGCTCACGTCTGACTCCGCCTCCTCTTACTGAAGCAAAGGACCATGGGAGTAACCTGGGGCCTCACTTCCGAAACATCAACGTGCGCAATTTGATCAAACACTGAAGTCCACGGCAACATTGCTGTACATAAACCTAGAGCTTGACTTCAAAATAAGTGCACCTCCAAGAAAAAAGGGACGATGGCTCTGGTAAGGCTTCTCCTCCTTGCAGAAGGAGCACAGCACCGTGATCATGCTCTTAGAGACCAGGGAGAACGAGCCTGTCCGAGCCAAACAAACATCAGTTATGAAAAGGCTATTTGAGGGCGATTGCTGGGTGCAGTGCCACAGCTCGTTTACAAATGCGTACGTGTGATTTATACAACTTTATTCCACAGTAGGCACATTTTATAAATCATACGCGCTCAGAAATTACGAGCGGGTTGCGTGCTCGAATTCGGCACGAAATCCGCAGGAAATTGCACAAATGAGGCCCCCTTCTTCCCTTTCGTCTGCGCCGATGACCTCAACCGCTTTCCGTTAACGTCAGAGAAAACCGCCGGTATTTTATCATGGTGAGCGCGGGCGGTAATTAAATGCGGGAGATTCGCAGGGAGCTGAGACGCGGCAGCAGAGCTGGCCTGCGTCAGGCACGGAGCCAGGAGCAGCGCCGCGTGCTAATCCAGCCGGGCTGAGACCGGGGGGGGACGGGGGGGGGGGCGGCGGGTCAATCATTCCCTGCAGCAGTGTGGGAACGCGTTTGGGCCTTGGGATGTTGCGCAACGAGCGGGAGCAGCGGGTTTCTGCGCGGTTCAGCGCCGCCGTCCCTAACCCCCCCTCCACCCCTCCCCACCCGCCCCCGCACAAGGACGGAGGACGGGCCAATCGCACGCAGTCTCCGCCGCAGCCTGTCCCGATAGCCCCCGCCCACCCCCACCTCCATCCCAGAATCACGCAGTCGCGCAACATCTGGGGGTTCCCAGTTCAGGGACCGGCGGGTTTCTTGGGGCCGAGACCCCGGCCCCCACCTTCTCCTCCAGAGCGCTGGGACAGGGGGGCTGCTCACGCCAGGCCCAGGCCGGCAGTGGGAAAGCGCAGCGCGAGGGTTCCCATGCAGAGGCAGAGAGAGCGCCGCCAAGCCCGCCGCGCTGCGCGGCTCGGAAGCGGGGAAGCGCTGCGGGGGCCTCCCAGGCCTGCGGGGGGGGGGGGGGGGGGGGGGGGGTTAAGAAATACGTCCGGCCTTTACCAGAGGGGCAGACACAGCACATGTAGCACAACAACCCAACTGAGAACTAACAGCTTTTATCACATTTCTCTGACAGCCCTCTTTGTCCATTGTGTGATTCACTTCCATAACAGCCAAGTACGGATACGTATGCAAAATAAGACGCAAGAATTCTGAGATTAAAAAACGCGGAGACGGCTCGTAGGCCGGTAACGTCGAGACCCCGCCGGCCCCCGGGAGCGGGACGCAGCGGCTCCTCGCGCTAGCTCGTCTTGCTACGCGCGAAGGAGAGACGCGGCTGCACTTCCTGTTCCAGGGGAACCCGCCGGCCAGCCGCCATCCCGCTCCAGCGCCGAGCCGTGGCTCCACAGCCAGGCGCACGCTTTTCAGCAGAGCTCCGCCCCCAACCCCTCCCCCCGGCTGCTCTTATCCAGAAGGTCACGGGTTCAAACCCCAAACCGTCGTCGTGCTGGGCATTTTTTTTTGTTGCCCCGGGACTATGCTCTGCGTCTACGCACTGGTGAACTCAAAACACAGCTGAGCAGAAAGATTGCATAAGGAGAGAAAGTGTAAAAGAGGAAGCGCAGCGATGCTCGCTGTGAAAGCAAATAAAAAAACACACACAACCAAAACTGCGGTCAGGCTGGTTCCAAGCGATGAGTCAGAGGAACTGAAACACAGAATGGAGACTTTGTTTTCTGCTTTGTTTTTTTTTTTTTACATTTCTCCTTAAAGTGTTTGTCTTAGTCTCGTTCCAACGCCCCAATGGGTATCATATCCAAGGGAGACACCAGCGTCAGTGCGGTGTGTGTGTGTTTTTAGCCTCTCTGGCTCAGGACCAGCGCTCTTCAGTAATACAGGCGGTGAGGTTCCTCTGACAGGCACGCACACCTCCCTCCCTCCTTTCCTCCCTGCACTGGGCCCCACTTCAGAGACCAAACACTGCCCGAGGCACCGCACCACATACTGTCACACACCTGCACAAACACACACACTCACGCAAGTACAAGCACAGAAACATCCATACACGCATGCACATGCACACACGTACACACACACACTCACACTCACTGCAAAGAGCTCCGCGCTCACTCACATCCTAACGATTAATCACCTCGTTAGCCCTGGGTCCTCTGACCCGCCTCCTGAATACTGATGAAAAATATGATTAAATAAATAATAATCCTTCTCGCTTTTTTTGTTAAAGAGGTACTTCAGTGCCGATGCACGCAGCCAATTAGCGAGCGATCAAATATTTGAGTAATCAAACGTTCGAGCTCGTTCCCGGCAGGGATTGTTCGCAGATGATTTCTCTGCTTCAGACGCACGCTGACGCCTCTCTGTACTCACCACATTAAATCAGCTGGAGTCCCACACTGGACCCGATGCTAAGAAGGCCAGGCCAGCCCCCTGAACAAGAGCCAACCCCGCTTCATGTGCTCGTCACACTAATGTCAGCCCAAACGCATTCCTTCCACTCAGACTGGAGGACTGAGTGAGGCCTATCTAGTCCCCCTTACGATAAGCTCGCCGCTTATTTCCAACGGCACAAAAAACACGAAGAAGAAGAAGTCGTCGTCAACACTAATTAAATTTCCCCGAGCCCCCCCCCCCCCCCCCAAAAGCACGTACGCTGTTGTTTCTTTTGGCTTTGATTGGAGTCACTGTCCCGTATGAGGGAGACGGAGGGAAAGAACCTGCTGTTCTGCTCTGGGCTGACTTTGTTCTACAAGGGAAGGAGCTTTTCTGCGTATCAATAATCAATTCCACAAAGCCTGAGGGGTAATCAATCCTGCCCCACAGAGCATGACAAGAGGGGAGAAGGCCAGTCAACCGCTAATGGGGTGATTTCAGTCCATTCCTTTACAACAAAACAAACAACCATTTACCACAGGCGAATACACATTTTTTAAATAGTACTTAAACTAAACTAATCTGCCACCAAACCTTGTGGTCAACTACGCACAAAAGTACTCAGCTGGATGTCCAGACTCATTTCACTCAAAAACCTTTTCTACCCAAATGGAAGATAAAAACTAGTTTGGTGTGAAACCCTGAAGAGGATTTAATGGCTAGAGCATGGAAGAAAATAACTTATTTTTTTCTGTCGGCAATTCTTGGACTTAAATGTGAACTCATTTAAATGCTAACGGCTTTTTGTGATTAACAAATAATCATTGCCACTTATATAATGAATCAGCAAAAAAAAAAAAAAAGTGGGTCTGGTAAAGTTGCAGTTAAGAACTTAATTGACCGCATGGCCCCAAGTTTTGAATTGCATGCCAGAACCAACAACACCGCATGCAAAATCCTGCTTTCCCTCTGGAATGGCCTTGTATGTAAGCCTATTTATTTATACGCTCCGTTGCTTTAATGCAGACGCACATGCGCGACGGTGTCCAAAGATCTATCCCCGCTTGGCTCAAAGCTGACTTTGTGCAACAGATCTGGGCTGTTGCGCTGTGGGTTGGCTTTCAGTCAATGCTAAGCAAATCTTTCTGCAATGCCTTGAGAACTTAAAAAAAAAAAAAAAAAAAAAAAAAAAAAAAAAAAAAAAAAATCATTACAGACTTCAAAGAGGCAGATTAATCTCCAGTGGATAGCAGTGATTACAGGTGATGAGACGATGAAAAGGCTAAAGTAAAAGGGAGAACCTTCGGTGTTTTAAAAACACAAGCTTGTTATTACTGAGTCATTGTTAGTCATTACAACAGGCGTAATTACAGGTAATGCACCTTCTTGTAAAAGTCCTTTAAAAGTCATTATCGTAAAGCAAGGCATGAGGAAATGTTAGTTTGCTAATCCGAAAGCACTGCTATCATCTTCCTGGTGATGCTCACGCACACTTTCTTGTATTTTAGACCAGTCTAATGCCTTTCAAATGACTGTGTAAGCAACGCACATTAGACAATGTGGAAAAAGCTCCTTTAAATAATCTTTCAGGGAAATGGAGGTTAAGGGTCACCTAGTTCTGCTTTACTGGTGTTTGATTCATATTACACAGCTAGGACACCTGCTGTGACGCTTGAGCCACAGACTCAAATAGAGCTGTAGCAGCAGATTAGAGAGTCCATGATTTAAGTACATCACATGTATGCAAATAACCAGGCCTGGATAACAGAGGCCACCGGGCAAAACAGATGAAGCCCTGGAGAGAGACAGAGACAGAGATTAAAAGCACTGATATATGGAGCATGCCAGCTCATCACCAGTCTCCAGCCATTACGATTCTACACGTGACCTCGTGACCCCCTACAAGCGTGATGCGTCTGCTCCCGGAGCCCTTGATAAGGAAGCTGTGTGATGATGAATCAGCACATACATACGCATGCCCGCACGCTGGCACTGGAATGCACTGAAAGCAGAGGAAATTAAAAATCAATGCAAATATTCCTCGGCCCAGCAGAGCGGGATTATGGGAATGGCTGGCGGAAGGAAACAGGACCTAATCAAAGCACAATGTGAAGAATTTCCGGGGGGGGGGGGGGGGGGGGGGGGGTTGGCAGTGGCATGGTGATTACACGCACAAGAACCCCTCCCCATTTTGTACTCATCAAGTCACTTCCCTGAAGACATGCCTCCAGCTTTCATTCTATCAGAAACATGCTGCATGACTGGAGTGTTGGCCATTCTGTACTGCTCTGCGTGATGTCAGCAGGGTCCTGACGGGTTTCTCCTGCACATGAGACCGAGGAAATACGTAACCTGTATTATTAGGCACTGTGCTCAAGGCATGGCTGTAGGTATCCTAACTGCAATAAACCGCAGTAAACCATCATAGAAACATGACCGATTATACAGATAAGCTTCTATTTGAGAAGCAGCCACTAGTCTGCGCTCTTCCAAACTGCCTTGTGCCTCAGGTTCCCGTCCCACTTGAAAGAGCAAACTGCAGAGATGTTTATGGTGCGAGTCTGGCCATTTCACTATTGGTTCCACATGGTTATATGCGCTCCATATGGGGACAGCTCCTCCCCCCCTGCTGAAGCAGTGAGCCACTGACCTTCTAAATCAGGTCAGGTTTCCTTATTACACAGCTGCTCCTGGGCCTGGGTACCAACACTCAGGGCTACTCAACACCGCACCCCCAACACCGCGCCCCCACCAGCCCCAGACACCACACACCTGAGGCGGTAGGTTTGAGAGGAGGTCAGATCCATCCGAAATGAAACTCGGCCTGGCGCCGTCGGCGAGCGCGCAGTAATCAGAAGCGCCTCTTATTTTACCGCCATCTCAACATTCCGCCTTCCAAATATTTCGACCCGGAGCAGCTGCATGGAGGGGATCAAAATGAAACGCCAGATCCAGCAGAAAAGAAAAAAAAAAAAAAAGGACATTTTAAAAAATTCAGCCAGAATCCAAAGAAATGCTCAGACTGTCCTGAAGGACGTATTTTTAGTGCAGATTTGGAGCTTCAGGGCTGTACCTGCCTGCCAAAAATGTCAGCAATAAAAAAATAAAAAAACGCAGTCAAGGACAGCACACATGCGGGCTGCAGTAAAAGGCTCTAAAACCGCCTTCACCGGGATCCAAGCTCCAGTCTGGGGCCTGGAATTTGGACCGGAGTGAAACAGCCCCCTGGGCGGATACGGGGTCTGCTCCTCAGGACCAGGCCGTGGAACGGAACTCAAACGGCTGGAGAATCACAGGCTCCATCTCTGCCTGTGGTCTGCTGCGTTACTCTCAGCCTCTGCAGGAACCTTCGAATCGATTTTTCCCCTAAAAAAAAAGAGCGTACGAAATAAGACGGAAATGCAGCTAACGCGAGCAGAACGCGAGCAGAACGCGAGCAGGAGCCGTCTGGCTCAAGGCATCTGCTTTGGCAAGGGCTCAAAAGCGGTCGTTTACACACCGAATTAGGGCTCTTTGACAGGAGAGGACAGGAGACACGCACACCAGCAGAAAACTAAAAAAAAAACGCTTCAAATGAGCCCGGGCATCTCATACCAGCGGCTCTGCCCAGTGCAAACACGCCGCAAGTCATAATTGCACTCGTCAGTAACCAACAGGGAACTGGCACTCAGTATTTTTCTGCCCAAGCCCCTTAAATCGTACACCCGTCAGCGCTCCTGTTAATAATATTTCTGCTTAAGAGGCTGCTGTCAGGCACTCCCGCTGGATCGACCGCAGTGTGATCCCACCGATCGCATATCCGCGTCGTTTTGAGGATGGCGTGTAATATTCCACCTCGCGCCATGCGGGTAATTAGCGCCTGTGTTTGGTACCTGTGCCAATGCAAACATTCCCCCCGTGAACGCTGCCATTGGACCCTGGCAGAGCTCCCAAACCCGCGCAGTGCAGATCCGTGCCAGTGCAGTGCATGTACCCCCACACAGGCTGAATGGGATCTGGGGGATATTACCCACAATGCATCAGGCTGTTTCCCCTGTGACCCCAACAATGCCAGGGCCTCAGCGAAAGCAGCGAATCAACAGTCTTCGTGCCGCAGGCCGAGCAGCGGATTGGACCAATCCAGCCTCGCTGTGTCTCGTGTGCTTGGCCCAAATGCCTTTGCGCTGTAGGAAAACTGAGCGCAGTCTCGACTATTTACTCTCTCTCTCTCTCTCTCACTCCCTCTAATCCTCCCACCTTCTGTCTCCCAGCTGTGTTTCAGCAGCTGCTGCTGCAAAGGGACCAATGAGGGGTGGGCGGAGCTATTAGTGAGAAAAACACCAATCAGACGATCCTCTCCACCTGCACCAGGGAACAGTACCAAGTTGGCCTGAGGAACGTCCTCACTGACGTGTTTAGTGCTGTGTGCACTACGACTGAGAAGTTTTTATTTAAAAAAAAATAAAAAATTATAAATTCACTTCACTGACTACAGCAATGCAAAGAGGGCACAGGCACAAGGACAGAACAGGGAGGCGACGCCGTGTGGGAGGCACAGAGGTACTGAGAACAGTCACAGCTCACCTTCCATCAGCTTCAGGTGCCCCCTTCTGTGGCCGTGAAGCTTTCTGTGAAGCCCTCTGCGACCCCTCGAGAGGGGCGCGGTCTCCGCCTCCCCAAACAGCCGCTGGCATTCACAGCCTCGCAGCCGGGCTCAGGGAGTACCCGCTCCGGCCCGAGCTCACGCCGGCACCGCGTCTGCATTCCCAGCTCCGTTACACAACCTCTGGCAGCCAGTATGAAAACGCAGGTTGCAAAGGCAGTTAGCGTTAGTGCTGCCACACAGTAAAAAAAACACACCTGCCCGCTGCCTGCCAAGAGGGAAGCAGGAACCTTCTCTAGATTACGTGAAGTCACCTATACATAAAAACAATAAACAACCGCGCCATTAAAATGCAACAGGCTTCAGCCTCGGGCCAAGAGCTACTACAGCTCCTACAGAGCGAAGGCTCGGGGAGGAACAAAGCGAGAGGGTGATTTAAGGCGAGCCACATTCTGGAATAACTACAGAACGCCACCAATTTTTTAAATTCTGCGCGCCTCTCGCGGAACGGCGCGTCTGTTCCCCGGGACCGGCAGGGCCGATGCAGGGCGAGCACATCTCTCTCCTTAAGGGGGCTGTGAAGGCACACGGAGCACGCGCACATTATCGCATCAAATAAAATATGTCCGCCACCTTAAAGTGACCCGGCCGAGTGCAAGCCCGAGGTCACCGAGGTTCCGTCTTGTCCTCCGCAGTGAATGTGCGCGTGTTGCCGCGGAAACCAGTTCCTCTGGAACAGGAAGCAGGGCTCCGACAGCAACTTTAAACACTGAAGCTGAAGCTCTTGGACGGGGGGCGTGGGGTGGGGGTTCCTCCTTGCTTGGTCAGGTCATGCCCAAGTCTCATCAGGACACTTTGGCGCAATCTCAGACCCCCCAACCACCCCCGCTGAGGACCGCCCAGAAAGTTCTGGGCTCTCACCTCCTGCAGAGAGCTGGACCCCCAACTCCAGAGCGTGGGGTGAGTGTGGGACACGGGGTGGCTGCCGGATTTCGCATAACCCCCCCCTTACCCCTCTGCATCGCCCCTCTCCACCAGCACATCTGCACAGCATCCTGTTTACAGGACTGTCCACTGTAAAGCACATTTGGGCGCTTTTTAAAATTTTTTTTTACTTTGTTTCATTTTATTGATTGTATACTTCGTTCCCCTCTCCATTACATTCTGTTCACACTGAAGATGATACAAATTAACCTGATATAAATGAGTGGAGTGCGGTTCATAAATACTGCAAAGCAGTTTATTAAACACAGCAAACATCCACACTGTGTGTATACATATGCATGTACACATCAAGCATATGTTTACTGAGGTTTTCCCATAAAAAAAAACAGACTGTATACAACACAGGACTAAACAGACATGCTGAAGCATTTAATGTGCTGTCTTCCACATCCTCAGATCTGTTTCATCAGCTATAGGGATTGACCTGAACATGAGAGAAATGGGGAAATAACTTGTGGGTCGCAGTGCTGGAAGAGGAGAAAGGGTGAAGCAGTGAAAATGTGAGCTCATATCTGCGTGCCCCTGCATCAGTGGAGCGAGCGCGTCCTCAGGGCAGCGGTGAGGATGAGGGCTCATGTTCGCCCCCGGTCTGGAATCCAGGCTGACTGCTAGGAGAACATCTCAGTTCCCACGGACTGATTGGCCACTATTGAGTAATGCACACACGCACACACACAGGCACAGACACACACATGCACACACACACACACACACACACACGCACACACACACATGCATAGACACACAGATACACACACATATGCACGTGCACACACACACAGGCACAGACACACACATGCACACACACACACGCCCACACACTCACACAGACACACACAGATACACACACATATATGCAGGCGCACACACACAGACACACACATGCACACACACACACACACAGTTCCCAAGCGTTTCTGAACCAACGCCAGTAATCCTCACCCCCCTCCCCAAAATGCTCAAACTCAAACTTTTCCCAGGCATAATGACGGTCATTAGGAAATGGAACAGAAGTGCATTTGGACAAGGAAATGAAATGAACAGTGGCGAGAGTATATCCTGGGACCAGGCCCAGGCCCATATTTAAGGGCCCCATTTCACCGAGGAGCCCCCATTTGTGGGATCAAGCCCCCCCAGTCCCCCCCCCCACTTCCAGCCACATGAAACAACGAGCTTCTGCGTTCTCAGGCCCCTTCCTCTTCCTAGTTTAATTAAAAGTGTCAGACTTCAGATCACTGAGAGCTTAAGATGTTCAACTCGTGCAGTCTGCAGCCCCTCTCTCCCCCAGCAGTCCCCCACATGCACCCCCATTACGCTCCAAAACCTCAACTAGGTGCCCACAGCTGCTTCTAATACTGGGACCATTAAACCCCCCCCCCCCCCCCCACACACACACACACACACACATCCACACCCCACATCTTCTTTCATTTTAGTGCTTGTGCAGCAGCTTTTCCCAAAGAAGCTTTGCCCCCTTACTCCAGTTTAATATGGAGATGTGTCACCCCACCCTTCTGCCCCCCCCCCCCCCAAATTGGTGGTTTCGCAGTTCAAGGGTCATGTCCTGAATGAAGTTGAGAACAGAGACTACAACTTCAGCTGTTCTCGCTCCATCCAACCAACCCCAGAGAAAATCTTTCCACGGTATCTTCCGGAACGATAAATCAGATGTTATACCTCCCCACAGCAGAGAGGCTCTCCGTCTGATTATCTCAGCTCTGTGGAGATAGGAAAAATACTCCACTGAGCCATGGCGGGGGGGGAGGGAGGGAGCTTTTTGACTACGTTTCAAAAATTCAAAAATGATTCACTTTTGCCAGACAGCTTCTGGCAAGTGCTTGCTCATGCTTACAGACTCTTCGAGGCACAGCAAGCTCTGTTTGCTGTCGTAATGAGATTTTTCACATGGATTACAAAACAGTATTTCTTTTTTTTTTTATTATTTTAATTCCGTCAGAGCTCTTGAGCTTCAGTTCCCATTGCATGTCATGCCCGGTTTCGTTGGTTCCCTTAACAGACTTTAAACCGTTTACAGATTTTACATAAATGAAATTAAATGTTTCCCGAACATGTTTCCTGAAGGTAATCGCAGAAAAGGACAGATCGTTTGTCGTTCTGGCAAACGCTGACCAAACACGCTGGGGACAAACCCAACTGCCAAAAAATTTCACTGTTATACGAAAAAGAAGAGAAAGAAATCCAAGCAAACAGAAAGCAAAGTGCAGCAGGTCCCATAAGGCAGTGCAGGATGCTGAGTGCTGTAAGCAGGGGCCTGTTCCCCCCCCCCAGAGGACGGAGAACAAACAAGCTGGTAAAACAAGGGAACAGCAGTGCACATCATGGCTGCAGGGACAGCGTCTGCCTCGATAGCCCGTCTCCAGCGCGCTGGGTGTGCGATGGCTGTGTTTCACTGGAACATGCGCGCGGTGCGTGGGACCCCTTGGGACGGCCCGGGGCGGTAGTTCATGTCTAAACGCCGGGCTAACACACTTTAATGGCAAAGCCATTTAGCCTAGCCTGGAAGACGGAAACAATCTGAGGAGCTTGACATAAGGAGGGAAGGTTTTTTTTTTTTTTTTTTTCCCCCCAGTTTTGGGGGACGGCTAGCTGAGGGTCAGAAGAGGACAGGAAAGGGGGGAGCACAACCCCCAGAGCTCAACTCTCAGGGCCGTTCTGTACGTCTACCAAGGGCTAGGAACTAACCGAGTGTTTCCAAAAAGTCTGAACCAGAATGTACTTTCGTACAACACAAGAACTCGACAGATCAAAGGAAGAAATGCCTCTTTTGAAAAAAAAAAAAAAAAAAAAAAAAAAAAAAAAAAAAAAACCCCAAAACATTTTTGTTTACTTGTGCCCTGTGTGGGGGTTTCTGGGTACAAAAAATAAAGTAACTGTGACGGAAAGTTGTTTCCCTCCTGCTGTGACAGAGAGAGCGTTTACGCCTCATCGGTGCCCGTCTCCGCAGATACCCCGCGCTGGCCTGCGGGAGGCCCCGGGCTCACACCCCGCTGCAGGTGGACGCGGTCACGCACGGGGCAGGCGGAGGGGCACGGCGGAACCCTGCCCTTTGTAGCGGGCACAGCTTTCACAGCCCATTTAGCAGCTCCAAAGGCACGGCGCAGATCAAACGCCCGCGCAAGAGCCTGCAGAGGGGGGGCCGGGACGGGGGAACGTACCCCCCCCCACCCCCATACGCACAGGAGCGCCGCAACAACAGCAAACAGGGCCGCCACCTGCTACTGTACCTGGGCCCCCACCCTCCCCCACACATGAAGAGACAAGCTCTCATCACTGACCTGGGGGGGAAGCGATGAGCAACGGCTTCAGTGCTAAGCTAGTTCCAACGACCCCCCCCCCCCCCACCCACCCCACCCCCCCACCGACTCATTTACAGCCAGGAAGTGCTGTGACTGAGCGGCGCTAGGCCTGACTCACTCACTCACACACACACCCACTGCCCCCTCTCTGCTCCGCTTCCTACGGCATGCTGGGAATGCGGAGCCCATTACTCACCAGTCACGGAGCGGGAGAGGGGGAGAGAGAGAGGAAGGGAGAGAGAGAGAGAGAGAGGAAAGTTTGGGTGAGGCGCATAGTTGATGGAACTGGGAAAGAGAGAAAAGAAAGTGATAATGAAGACCAGGACAGACGAGAGGGAGAAAGGCAAAGAGGGACGAGAGCAGGAGGACTGAGAGAGGGAGGGATAGAGTAACACTGAGAGTAACACTGAAAGGGAGCCAAGAACCTGCCACTCATCCATTTTTGTGCATACAGCGCTAAAGATATTCCCCCTCCCATTTTCCATCATTTATTAACTTTACCTCTGAACTGGCATGGATTTTCTTTTTTAAAATGGACTGACTTTGTTAAACTGAAAGTTAGTTAAATTTTAAATAAATTTAATAAATGTGAAAGAGATTTTTTTAAAGGTTATTTGTTTAAAGAAACACCGAGGAGGAAAAACTAAAAACGTCAGCTTCTCTAAAACCACATAACTGCAAAGTGCAGAAAGTGGAGTGGGTGGCCTCTGCAGACTGCATGCAGTGAAGCATTCAGACGCGGGCCTGTAGGGGGACATTAAGGGCTCCTCCACACAGCTGCTAGCACAGCTAACTCTCACTCTCACTGCGCTGGTGAGCCTGATGTGAGCCCAGGCCATCGCTGTTCTCCTCTCTCTGATTGTTCCCTCAGCGCAAACAGGATGTTTAAAAAACCCCCCAAAAAAACACAAAAACAAAAAACAAATCAGTTTACTTTCAGCTCTCGCCTGTTTTTCACCGCTGGTATTTTTCTTCCTGTCGGAACCGGAGCCTGACTCTGCAACTCCAGCCACTATATTTAACCAGCGCGGCCCGTTTTCCACATAAACAACCCGCGGTTCTCTCTCTCTCTGTCTCTCTCTCTCTCGCTCTCCCTCGAGTGAAAAGCGGCGGCGGTTCCCAGGCTGAAAACACCAGCACAGAGCAGGAGAAGTGAGGAGATGACCGTGAGAAGGATGGGTGTGTGTGTGTGCGCGTGTGTGCTCTGAAAGAGTGCAACACTGAACACTTCACTGTGCACTCCCCCTCTCCCCACACACACGCTCTCACTCTCACCCCTCTGAGTGATCTAGTCTCCAGTCTTCCAGCGCACCGTCGCTGTTGCTGCACGTTTCTGCTGGAGTAGCAGCTCAGAGACCCCCCCACCAGCGCGGAGGAATCCACCAGACCCACCCCCCCCAACCTGCCCGTAAGGCCAGGAATCCCACTAATAGGATTTCTGGAAGGGAAAGGTCTGGATGAACGCTAGGCATTCTGCTGAGACGCAGAGGACCTCGGATGCGGAGCCTGCTTTAACGGCATCACATTCTCCAGGAGCCGCCGCCTCACAGAGGGGGAAACATCTGCCCGCACCCCGTCCCAATCAAAGGAGCCCCCGCCCCCCTGACAGGAAGACAAAGCGTCCTCCCCTCAGACACATGCGGGTGCTACTCTCTCACCTTTCTGTTACTGAAAAAAGCACCACACGCGCGCGCACGCACACGCACACGCACACGCACACGCACGCTCGCACGCTCGCACGCTCACACGCTCACACGCTCACACGCATGCACGCACGCACGCTCACACACTCGCACACTCGCACACGCACGCTCACAAACACACACACACACACACTATACTTATTTAACAGAAGCTCTTATCCAAAGCAAGCTACAGTGCAAGAGTACAGGTTTGTATACACACACACACACACGTTATTTAGCAGAAGCTCATATCTAGAGCAGGCTACAGTGCAGTACAGTACAGGCACGTATACGCACACACATTACCCGGCACGCACCTCCAAGCAGCCACACTGCTGCAGTGAAGCACATGGCACAGAGTCCTCTGAGGCTGTAGCACCGGCGCTCTCTCACTGTAACCGTCTCGCTGAGGCGCGTCAGGGAGGTCCGCTTTACAGGCAGCACAGCCGCCAAACGGCAAGCGCTTCCGCTGATTCATGCCCTGGACCGCCCTGTGACCGAGAGCCACCTGGGGGGGGGGGGCTGCACTGCACAGGGCCCAACAACTCTGTGTCTGTCTGTCTCTGTGTCTCTGTGTCTCTGTGTGTGCGTGTGGTGTGTGTCTACTGCATTTATGAGGTTAGTATGAAACCCTACCATGCAGCTAGCCACTGCCTGTTAGGAGAATACAGTACTTGGCAAACTTAGTAGCAAGGCACTGCTAACATCCATGTATCTCCTGCTGTAACTCAAAGTACATCAGTGATCAATATCGCTAACATTCGGTTTCAGCTCAAGAGAACACTTTCAAACGTTCAGCTGCCAGGTAGCACTGTGCTGCAATGGATAAAGAGGTTGCAAGTTCAAATCTCGGGTGGGGCAATGCTGCTGTGCCCTTAAGCGAGGTACTTAACTTTAATTACCTGAATAAGTAGCCAGCTGTATCCATGGATTGTGTGCGTGTGTTTTTTTCCCAAACAACGTATGAAAGCCACCCAAGATAAAGCTGTTTCCTAAGCAATAGAAGTCTAGTAATAGTCAGAGATTCAGATGCAACAGCGGGCTTCTCTTTCTCTTCTGCCCCCAATGTGCCATGCTGAGGTGAACCACAGCTTGACGGACACGCTACACGGACACGCTACACGGACACGCTAGGCGGACATGCTACACGGACACGCGATGCGGACACGCTACATGGCCCCAGGGGTGAACTGCCCAGCTCTCCCAGGCTTTGATCCTGGGCACATTTCACAGAGCTGAGAAACCCCTCGCCCCGCCCCGCCCCCCCCCCCACACTATCGGGCTGGTTACTGTTTGAAAAGGGAGGTCATGAACTCTCCTGGAAGCCAGCGCTCAAGGAGACAGCCTCTGCAGTCACTCCCTAAACAGGAAAGCCTGTTTGTTCGGCCCAGTAGGAATGCAGAAATGTGGGACGCAACTGAAAACTTGTTTTTTGGCGGGATTTTTAAAAATAAAAAAATCCCCCCGCCCCCCCCCCCCCCCCCCCAATACCTTTCTCCCCCCCGACCCCCAACTCACTCGGACTACAGTCATAACGAAGCACCACTCTCTGCTTTCTTAACTCTTTAAGGTGTGAGGTCACAAGCAAGTGGTTAGAATGCTCTAAACTGAACATTCTAATGCTGATGTCACAGTCACTACTGGTGACTGAAAGCTGTGGAGTTCTAGAACACTGACTTAGAATAAAAGAGAAAAAAAGAAAAAGTCCTACTCTTCAAAGGGTTAAAGAACGCCAGAACTTGGCATCAGCTGTTGTGTATGGTAGAGCACTTAATGAGGTGGAATGTGCTATGCGCTCGCCAGCCTCTCTCTCTCTCACGGTTAGCGTTTAACGCAGGAACAGGCAGAGGAGGGGAAGACAACTCAGGCGGTCCGTCTGAAACGATATCCCTAACATGAGCTGAAGCCAGCGGGGGGGGGAAACAGGAGGTGGGTTTGAGCCGGAGCCACATGTAGGTTTGGGGGGAAAGGCAGAGGGGCTTCTCAGGTAGCAGCGATTGCTATGCGTAGCGTTCCAAAACAGACTACACGGTTCGTTTCCCCGATAGGAATCTTAATAGCCTGGGCTGAGCGCCGCGCCGCCACACACGGGGATGCTAGCGAAAGCGCGCGCTTGTGTGAGACCGGGTTTCCAATGAGAAACAGACTCGCCGGGCTCCAGGGCGCTGTATAATAAAGCAAGCAATCTCCAATCGTGACTAGCCAAAGTAGCCAGCAGCTGTAGCCTGCAGAGTATCAGTAACACGTCCTCAGCAAAGTGACGCTGCAGTAGCGAAAGAACTTAAGGCAGGACTTAAAAGAAACGATAAAGCTGTCGGGACACCTGTCACAAACTCGCAGCACGTTGCCGTGGCGATCTCGAGCCAGCGCAACAGGCGGTAATGAGGACAAGACCACTCTGCCAGTACAACCAGAGTGCCTGAGCCAGGCAGCGCAGGTGTGAATGTCCTGCTTTAAGTGAGAGAGGCGACGCAGGTGACTGTCCCTGACCCCCCCACTCCCCCCCCCCGTCACACTGACCTTACTGTCCTCCGACTCCTTGCCCTGTCCCGGGGGGCTCCGCTCCCGGTAACCACGGTAACCGCAGACGGGCTTGATGGACAGCTGGCAGGAGAGGGCGGGGGGCTCGGCCGCCTGGGCGGTCCGGCCCGGGTTGGGCATGGGCAGGGCGGTGTGCACCGGCCGGGGCGCCCCCCCCGCCGGCTGCCGGAGCTTGGAGGCCACGCCCACCACCGGCATGGTCCCAAAAAGCAATCAGAGCGAAGGAGAACAGGAGAATCCACAGAAATTATATTTTTAAAAAAATAAAATAAAAAACAGCCAAAAAAGGAAAAAGGCTGGTTCCCAGTCCCCACAGCAGAGGCAGAAGACGAGCTGCCTGGTGTGGGGTGGGGGGGAGGTGGGTGGGGGGGGAGAGACAGCGAGAAACTGCCGCTCAAACAGACGTCCGTGCAGGCAGCCGAGCTGCAGTCATTCTGTGGCCCGGAGCGAGCGCGTCACTAACAGAGCCGGGAGGACTCGTCCGGCCAGCCAGCCTCCCCCTTCCTCCTCTTTCCTCCTCCTCCTCCTCGGTCTCTGACTCGCTACAATCCCAGCAGCCCTCGGGGGCGTGAACTCCGGAGGAAGGTAGCTTCCAGTCTGCGTGCAGCCTGCGATTACAGCGTTGGGTTAAGTGTGCGTGTGCCTCTCTCTCTCGCTCTCTCTTTCTCTCTCGCTGTCTGTCCCTCCCTCTCTCTCTCTCTCTCTCTCCCTCTCTCTCTCTCTCTCTCCCTCTCATGAAGAGCATTCCACAGGGGTGTACGGCCAGGCCCCCGCTTCAAAAACAAACCCCGGCTCCAACTGTCAAAACAGCTCTCCCGTGCCGCAACAGCGATCCCTGAAAACAGACACCTCACCCTGCCTGTGGCTTCAGCCCGCCCCCAAGATGAAAAAGTTGTAGTTTTTTTTTTTTTCTGAAGTAAGAGGGGGGGGAAGGGGGGGGGGGCAGGGTGGTTCAGGGATGTTGCACAATGGCCAAAACAAACAGCTGTTGGACCAGCTCTCAGCCCGGAAACAATCGCTTCCCTGAAGCGGTTTGTCTGGGTCCGGACTATTTTTCATCGCTGACAGCCCCCGGGTTAAGGTAGTGCGCTTCTCTCCATTTCTTCCTCCCTCTCTCTCTCTCCCTCTCTCTCTCTCTCTCTCTCTCGCTCTCTCCCCCGCTCTCTGTGTGGAATAACAGCGACGCTGACAGCTGTGGCGAATACTCGCCGCCTGCTCATCCCCTCTATAAAACACAGCGAGCAGCCGGTCCAGCTTTACAGTAAACTCTCCCCTCCCCACCCCCTCCCCTCCCCTCCCCACCCCCCGTCCAAGTCTTCAGGAAACCCTGCCTGCGGCCAAGAGCTACTTATGCGCAGAAAGTGACATTTCTTCTTCTTCATTCGCTGCAGCGCAGACGGGAGGAAAAGAAGAAGTCCTTCGTTCCAAAAATACCAGGAAGTTTCTCACAGGCGAAATTCCTCTCAGCCGCACATTTCCACAGGCGGGGGAATTTGCAGCAATGAACTGGACTGAACGCGGCTAACAGCTCCCGCTCTCTAAGTTTTAACAGTTTGTCTCCTGGTGTGAGACATGAGAGAGAGAGACAGAGGGAGGTTTTTATATGGAAAGGCCACATCTGGTTTGGTTTTCACACAGGTAGCAGGAGGATGATTAAGCGGCACACCAAACCGGAATGTTTTTTTTTTTTTTAACGACTCGTAATCCAATGAGGAGCGCGGAACGCTCGCTTCACGGAGGCTGATCGGATCCAGTCCCCCGATAACCCCCCCGACTTCCCGGATGTGCCGGAGGACAAAAGCCCCAATTCACTCCCTCAAAGTCCCCACACCTGTCCTTCCTCCTCAGGCCTGACACCCTCACCTGCTGGCTCCATCACGGGGTCCTGTTTACTGTGGGTGGGGTGCTGTCAATCAACCGCTAGTGATGGGGTACTGCCAATCAACCTCTAGTGATGGGATACTGTCAATCAACCTGTAGTGATGGGGTACTGCCAATCAACCTGTAGTGATGGGGTACTGCCAATCAACCTGTAGTGATGGGGTACTGCCAATTACATTATATTTATGTAAATCAGCCTCAGCTGTGTCCTTAGACTATGATATGAGCCTCAGCTATGTCACTGGACTATGTCAAGAGGCAACATCTGCCGTGCTGGGGTAGACCAAGGCCTGGCTTTGCAAGGATTCCCAGGGCTCTGCAGCGTATTACAATAATACGAAACACAAGGTGAGGATTCACCTCGGAGGGAAGGGGATATCTGGAGAGCGAACTGCAGAAACTTCACTGCGAAACAGCCTGAGCAAGTTCTAAACACGGAAGGAAAAAAAATAAAATAAAATTCTACATTCTCACCAGCTCATATTTCACATAACCACATTTCAACAGAAAGTGCACCAGCGACGGGCGCTGATAAAGCTGATAAGAGAGAGAGGCCGGGGCGTCGCTGACAGATAGATGTTCATTTGGAGTGCTGTCAGAACCCTTCCACTTGGAAGAACAAGAGGGACAGTTCCTGGCTGTCACACACAAACAGGCATGTACGCACATGCCCAAGTGTGTAGCCCTACGACAGGCCAGGGGCCCGTAACTCTATTCAGCAGGCAGAGTGGAGCTGGAGGGCGAGGCTGAGGTGGTCGCTGATCGACTGCGGCTGATCCTGAGCAGAGGGGCCCGGCTCGCTGGAGGCGGCGGAGAGGTCGAACAGTGTAGCGTGCACAGCGCTATGTTGGGCTCGGATACGAGCAGCAGCAGCAGGAGTAGCAGCAGGAGCAGCAGGAGCAGCAGCACAAGCACAACTCCGTTTAGGAAATGAATCCAAGGCATGTGACCGGCGGGGGGGAAATGCGAAAGGAGCAGAACCCCCCCCCCCCCTCCGGGCTCTTTGTTCAGTGTGCTCAGGCCCCCCCCCCCCCCCCCCGTTTCCTCCTGTTCCCCGAATGACCACGCGCTGCAGACGGTGGTGATGAAAGCAGCACCTTTACCAAAATGACCGCCCCCCCCCTTTCCTCTACATCCCAACTTTCAAACCCATGAGGGTTAACCAGGCAGTAAACAGCAGTACACCACGCTTACTGTGCTGGGCAGACCCTGGGGCTGCGCGCATTGGGCTTCAGCGCTGAACCAGGGAAATTTCACGCACCGTTAAATGTTGTTGCCATTGACGCCGCGATCAATGTTTGCATTCAAAACCAGTCTCACAATCGACAGCGCTTTGAAAGACTACGGGGAATACCTGGGGAAGGAGACAGTGGTGCGCACCGTGCCACACGCACAGTGCTGCTGACCCCCCAGGTCTCAGGCATGGACTTCTGGGTAAAACAACAAAAAAAACAAGCCCCGAGATGGACAGCTGATTACGTGGAGTACAGCTGTGTGCTATGACATCACAGCCCAGCTCTCCTTCCCTATGAAAACAAACATCCCATACAGGCGACAGCCCAGAACTGCCCCCCCCCAGGCTGCCGTATCAAAACAACCCCAACAGGGGAGAGGGGCGAGGGGCAGATAGTCACGCACCTGCAGCTGCCCCCAATAACAGCCTTATCTCTCACCTACACGCTAGGATACACGGAAAACAAAACACACCAGCACACAAACACAAGCACACACACACGCTTACACTCACTCACTCACACACACAAAACACGCACACAGATATACGCACACACATGCACACACACACACACACTCACACACAAAACACACAGGCAGGCGCGTGTGCACACACACAAGCACGATTACTCCCTCTCACACACACACGCAAACATACTGTAGACACATACACACAGGCACACATACGCACATGCACTCTCATACACTTGTGGTTGTGTGTCGAACAATGAACTGAACATTTGTTTGTTTATTTGAACCCCCAAAGTCAGCTACCCAAACTGGGGTCATAAACTGATTTACTCTTTGTTAATATGAACAGAGCCCTGCAGCTCTGCACAAAGGCATTCTGGAGCCATATTTCCCCTCACGATACATACACTGTATATACACAGTAAAGTACATAAAGCCATTGAAAGCTATTGTACTGCATTTAGTGGGTTCCTGTGGAATAGGACACTGCCATGTAAACACATGTAATGTCAGTTGGAGGCTAAGCGTTGCGGGCAGCTAGCAGTCGGCTCCCGGCTCTGTGTCGATGCTGTGCGACAGCCCAGCTGCGGTCGGCGCTGATGTAAACACGACTGCGCTGCGCTGAATGGAAGGTGCATCCTGCTTCCCGCGCGAGGAAATTCCCCCCCTAACCCTAACCCTAACCCCCCCCGTGTTTCTGGGCACCGCTTCAATGGAGACAATGCCCCCTCTTCCTGTCACGGGACGAGTCATTCATAACCCCTCAACTTTTCACACCGACCATCACCCCCCCCCCCCCAGCCCAAATCAGCCCTGTTTAAACCCAGCACTATCCCCCCCACCTCTCTGGGATTCTGTTCCAGAGCACAAAAAATAAAATTAACACAAGATAATGTAATAAATATATAATAAACGCGCATGCATGCACACGCACACAAGCGCTCGCCCAATAATAAGTCTGTTAGAGCGTTTTCATAGTCGACTGCAATGAAAGATGTTCTACAAATTATGAAAGAGGGGGGCCTCCATTCCTTACCGCTAAACTGGCATAAAACCAGCGGGTTTATTACGCCATTCCGTCCCTTCAGAACACTGCGACGGTCTTCCTCCATTTGGGCCAAGCGCGGTTTTTGGAAGGGGGCTCTGCTGCGCTCCGCAGTGCGCCCGGTTTGCACAGCTGCTCCTGATAAAGCTTGGGGAAAAAAGGGTCCCCTTCCAGCACAACAAGCAGAACCCGGGAGGGGGGGTACTGGAAGCACAGAAGTGTCTATATTGTGACCTAAAAATAAAATCAGCCCGCCCCTGTCCGGAGGAGAGTGCACCACTTGTGCAGAAAGACCAATGATGGGCCGAGATGGGACGGTCTGGGTGCTGAAGGGGGGCGCGAAAACAAGCTCAGCTCCTGGATTGGTCACCGTGAAGATGGGGGTGTTGTGACTGACAGCTGCCTCTGACAGGTGTTGCTTGTAAACTGCCATACCCCCCCCCCCGCATACAAAGTCCCCCTCCCTAAGGTGGAAACTCAACACCAGCAGCACAGCTCTGACCTGCCTGTACCCTGGGCTGGGTCTTCCCAGAACCCCTCACTCTCAGCCACCAGCATGAGCAGGGCCGAGCCCTAACACGCCATTGGTCCAGCCGTAACGACCACGTAGCAGGGTTTCCCGGGCAACGCACAGCATCAAAAATGCACCGCAGCACCGTGCTGCTGCTGCTATGGCAATAGGGGTTACTGCACTGCCAGTCTGGACCAGGACGCCACGCTCTGACTCTGCCTCGCCCGCACGCCAAGATGGCGACAGCCTGGGCATCCGCCTCTCCGCACAAACACTGAAAACACAACCCGCTGCCCCTCCTGCCAACAGCGACTGCCGGGGCACAAACTGGAGCGAAAGCTCTCCTGATATGGTCACGGGGAGCTGAGGCAAGCAGCACGCGAGCGGCAGGAGCTGGACCGAGGTTCCAAAGACACAGCAGCAGGAGGGCCTGCAGGAATGGAAGAAGTCACCGAGTCCATATTTGGGCCTCTTGTAGGTTTAAAGATTTAAGAATCAAACGCACTGGTTTCACAGACGCCGCTGTTTTTTTGCGCGTGTGATCCAAACCAGAGCAGAAATTCAACCCAGCGAACCTAGGCCGAGTCCACAGCGTGAAACAGCTAACAACGCCACCTGCAACACAGCACTTATTCTGCAGACATGACCCGCCACGGACACTAGAGAGACCACACAGCACAGCTATTATACTGTACACTCCTATTTTATTAGTGAGAGGGACAACAAGCCAAAAAACTTTCCCTGATTTCCTAATTCTCTCACGGGTAAATGATTCTGGGTGCAATTTTAAGGGGGGGTGGGGTGGAGGGGGGTGCTTCATTAAAGACAGTTTCTTCATGTCTGATGTCCCAAACCACTCTTCCCCCCACGGAGGCTGGCAGGGTAACAGAAACCGAAAAAAGGGAACAAACGCACTGGCCGCGCTCCAGACACCGCGGGGATGAGGGGGCGCTTCGCTGCCGCGGCAACCGCTGTCTCAGCGTCTGATTGCGGGGGTCTTGAGGACCTGGACGGGGCCCAGAACCCGGCGCTGGGGAAGGGAAGAACTCGGGTACCGTAACAAAAAATCTCCGGCTAAATTTAATGCGTTATCTTCATTTCCTGTTTACTCAGAGCTGGCTGAGGCTTTGGGAAGCGCGCAGTGTTGAAGGAGCTGTTTTTTTCCGCTGGGTACTTTGCAGCGCTGCATACGCTGGTCCGGCTAACAGCAATGCTCCACATGGGGGAAAGAGCCTGTGCTCGTTATGTACAGTACAATGCATTACAAACTGCACACTATTCACTGCTATGCTATATACAGCAGTAATCAGTTATAATGCATTATGCTGCAGGTTAGGGCCAACAGCCAGCATCGTCACACTGCAATGTGGAAGAACGGATTTCACAGGAAAGGAACAATCAGCTGACACAGTTCTGAAAGTCACAAGGCTACAGGGTTACTGTGGTACAGTGACCGGTCTGGAATAAAGGTCGACACACACACACACACTTCCACAAACATCAGCAGCATGTGATACACATACAGCATACAAGGGCAGAGCGTGCTTCTATACAGCCTCAGCCAATACAGCGACGATGATGATAATAGTGATAGTGATGATGGTGATGATATAGAGGGGGTGAGGCAGTGGATTGCCCTCACTATATGCACTAGTGTGAGGGTGTCTGGATGGGGGCACTGAAGCCGAATAATGCTGGCCTCTACCACAGAGTCTGGGGCCCTGCAGGGACTAACAGACCCAGGGCCAGGGCAGTCAGGGTCCCAGGGGAGGATCCCTAATGCCGTCCCTGAGCTTCCAGTGTTCACACAGACCCACAGTACAGGAGCCGAGAGCTTACGAACGAGGCTATCAAACTGCTCAGATTATCCAACCGCATCTTACACAAATAATGTCCCTGAGTCAGAGAGCAACAGTTCAGCGCTCGCTCACAAGCTTTCATGACAAATCGTACTTCCTGGTAAATCGCATCCCAGAATGCTTAGGAAATGCTATATTTTAGGAAAAGCATATAATTAATCATGCCAGAGTACATTCATGGTCCTGAAAGACGACAGAAGACTCTTACTCAGCCTAGTCAGAGAATAACACAAACAGAGAATTGAACGGGAACTCCAGAAACACACACTCACAACGGAGTCATCCAGTAAAAAAAGCTAACTAAAACTCTGCCAAGCGAGTAACGTTTCACACAAGCGCTATTTTAACGCCTTGCTTTACTTCTGAGGTGTTTTCTTTTTTTACGAGAAAAGGAAATGAGAAAGCGGGTGAGAAGGCAGAGAGAAGGCGAGCCGAGCGGCGCGCTGCCTGGGTTTGAAAAACAACAGGAGCGGGAGCGGGAACGGGGGGGGGGGGGGGGGGGAGAGAGAGAGAGAGAGAGAGAGAGCCTCGCATCGCCCCGACAGCGCGTCTGCAGCAGGCCTATAAAAGGCCATATCGATCTCCCCCGAAACCTTCTCCAGAGGTTTCAGGGAGAGCTGGCGTTCGCTCAAACCCAAACCCAAACCCAGCGCCCCCGGCCAAAACGCTCTCTCACAGGCCACGGCGAGGCCCTCACGCTCCGGGCTCGCGTTCAAGAGCCTGTCAATCAACCGGTGCCACCCAATCAGAAAAGGCCCCCGCACACCTCACGACCACACATTACATTACAGGCGTTTAGAGCGACTCACACACCTTTTTACACAGCATTTACACTGCATCCATTTATACAGCTGGATATATACTGAAGCCGTGCAGGTTAAGCACCTTGCTCAAGGGCACAACGGCAGTGTCTTACCTGGGAATCGAACCGGTGTCCTTTAGGTTCCAAGACCAGGTCCTTACCCCTCTCATACAAAACAAAATGACAGCATATCTAAAAATCCACACTGCATGCGATGGGTTTAAAACATTTTCTTCATTTATTCTAAGACTGTGTATTTATTTTTCCTACACAAGGACGTCAAATGAAGAACACATAAAAGGAACATGGGCCAAAGCTGCTTTGCCACCCAGCCAATAACATCCAATTCTGTGTCGCTGGCCCGCTGCCTGAGCGTAATACTTTAAGCGGAGCGGAGATGTGATTTGAAAATATGTTGGTTTAACTCTTAAAGAATTAAGCCGTACACGCAGGGAGTTAGACCTCTTAAGTAAAGCCTTATTGTGTTTGGCAGGGGGCGGCCGGCCCGGGCGCCTGATTCGAACCCAGAGCGGTGTTGGGATTGGCAAGATAACCCGCCTCTCACCTCGCTCGCAGACGCACGCCGTCCTGGGTCTCCACTCCTCAGGCCTGGCTGTGTCTGTCAGGGCTGCGCTGTTTTGGGTTAGTAATGTGCACACTATGACACTCTGCTTCCTTCAGCTCAATCTTAAACCCAGCACCAGCGTACTATAAGTTTTCAATGCTGTTTTGCTCCTTTTTATGTTTTATTTTCACATATGGCCAGAATAAAAAGCAAGTTTGACTGAGAGCACACAATTCAATCTAACCACCAAACAGTGGGCCTTAAATTTGAAAGCAAATGTAACGGGGGAGAATGAAATGACCAAAAAGAGAAAAAAAGAAGGATTTGTGTGTGTGTGGGTGGTGGGATCACTATTGGGAAATTGATGTGTTTTTACTTGGTCTTTATTGTCCAGTAATACAGCAGCGGAGGGCTGATGTTCAGCTGCGGTATGAGGAGTTCCCGTTAAGGAGGAGCCCAGGAGGTGCTGAAAGGCTGGCACACGCTCCCCGCTCATTCATCATTAACAGCCTTCGCTGGGAGAGCCGAGTCGGGGGGGTGTGGGGAGCGGGGGTGGGGGGGTGGGTGGGGGGGGGGACTGGAACACACAGTCGCCGGTGCCCAATTAAGGTGTTGAGGGAGACCCGGGGGCTAGGCTTGGCGGCCGCGGGGTAAACAGCGCTCAGGAGTTAATCTGGCGTGCGCGGCGGCGGCTAACGAGCGGCTCGACGCTTCATCACTCAGGTGGGCACGGAGAAGCCTATAAAAGGGCCGAGGAGAGACGGCGGGAGGGCGAGAGAGGGAGAGAGAGAGAGAGAGAGAGAGAGAGAAAGAGAGAGAGAGCGCACACTTCCATAGATGGGGAGGGAGTGAGCGAGCTGGCGGTCGTGTCGCCAGACTCCACACGCGAATCAGACCCCCCGCCTTGTGAATACTTCCCTGTGACAGAGCGTCTCCCCCCCTCAGAGCGCTAAGCCTCGCCTCCTCTGAGCCCCGGCGAGCTCCTGTCCCTGAGCTCCTGAGGGGGGTACCTGCTCCACGCTCGACTCCTCAAAAACAGTTTGACAAGCGTTTGACCAAAAATGCTGGCCGCCTCGCTGCTATGCAAAAGCTTGAAGGATGTATGAGTCTAAAAGCGGTTTCCCCCTCCCAAAAACACACAGCCGACACCACCACCCCCCACCAATACCTTCCCAGCCTGTGCTACGCTATGCTACGCTATCGCTAATGTCATCGCGTTGCTGCTACGCAACAGGGAGAGAGTGCGAGAGTGCTGTGTGTAAATCAGATAACTGCGATGTTTTTAAAAGTGCAGGACCGTTATCAGCTTGTGTATCTGAGCTTTCTGAGATCCCCTCGATGACCCGGCTATCTGCACATCTGGGTAATCTGAGCGAGGACAGGCAGTCCGTGCGCCGCTTTAGAGCCTCGCAGACAATTAGCCTGTCTCCAGGTCTAGACACCAGTGAGCGACTGACTTAATCTTGAGGATAACAGAACAGAACAGGGCAGCTTGTACAGTTGAGGCGACAGAAGCACAAAGACCTATATGACCTCTGCATATTTACCGTAGTACTCAAAAAAACTCACAAAACCAAGTCCTGTAATTGAGCTCGGCTTACCAAAAATTTTTATTTATTTATGAAGTCATGTGACACTGGGCCCAGGGTTTTCAGGCCGAGGGCAGAACATCTCAAACCTGAGGGAGGAACACCAGCCTCACAGCCCCACGGTGCCCCGCTGGGGACCGCAGGGCCACATTCCTTTGGTTTGCTCATTAACACCAAACCGTTACCAGGGCAGAGAGAGAGAGACAGCAAAATGCAAATGACAAATGCAACCGCAGAAATACTCTGTCTGAAATCACCCTGTGCGCAGCCAAAATCATGCGTCTCTCAAAAACTACAGTACTGTATGAACAGAAATTTAAACAACAACTTGACCTCTGCCATCGCACAGATTCATGCAAAGGGACTAAGGCTGGTATTTAGACTACCTTCAGTAAACAGAGCATGCTGAGGGAGCAGAGGAGCATGGGAGATTCCTCGGCTCGGAGCGAGACCGGTCTCTGCCCGCTCGACCGTGAAATTAGCACAAACAGAGACGTCCCTCCCCGTCAGCCCGCCAACGCGCCCTTCATCAACTCCCCGAGCTCCTCACACACGGATTGTCACATTACAATTCCACCGTAAAAAAACAAAAAACAAATATACGAACGAAAAAAGACAAAACGGCGGCAACAACAACAACAAAAAAAAAGCATTAGATTGAAAAGCGCAACAAGCTGCCTGGACACGGCTGAACGCAGAGAGCTCAGGGTCGGGAGAATGAGGCGACGACATTTTGTTGAAACCACCTCAAGCCTGTAAATGCATCGCAGATGGCCTTTCCCTTGTAGCCAAACGCAAACGAGGTTAATAAATAAATAAATAAGTAAATAAATAGGGAAAATAATAAGGTACGCTTAAAACCTCAAACAAGATGGATGACGGTGCAGGACGAGCGAAGGGTTTTCGGACGCAAGCGGTGACTGGATCTGCGTAGCCGCCCCCGGTGCTGCTCACCAACCCCCGGCCCCTTAATCTGAGCTCGGTGGCAGCGAGCCTGACTGCGGTTGGCTGGGCGGTGGGATGGCAGGGGGGAGGGGGGTTGGGGGTTTGGGGTGGGGAGGGGGAGGGGGAGGGTGCAGCGGTGCTCTGTCGCGTGCGTGCAGAAGCGCGGGCCCCAGGACGCTCACTGCCGCGGTAACGGGTACTTAGGGGTGCTGACGGAGGCCCCAGGCGCCCAGCACACAAACCCCCCCCACCCCCCCGCACCCACAGACCTTCAGCATGCAAATCTTTACTTCATCATTTTTTGACCAGTCAGCATTTACAGTACTGAGGCACTGTGGGTAATCTGAAGGCCGGGGGATGGGGATATAAAAACAGGACGGACTCGTGCGAAGGCCGAGGCCCTGCCGTTTTCTACGGGCCACTTTCTTTTTCCGTGCCGTTACAAAAACAACAACGGACGGGACCGTTCATTCGCTTATTTGTCTCTCGCGATGGAATGCGCTCTGCGCTGCGCGGCTATCGTACTGAGCTCATCTGGCGGTCAGATGATTAAAGCAGCGCCGCGCTGCCCACAGCACCGCACATCTGCCACACACCACAGCTGCTCTCCTGCAGTCGCACGCTTTCCATGGCTTCTCCCCCCCCGCCCCCCCAACCTCCCCCCACCAGGACAGGAATTAGGCTGAAATGACAGAGCAGCTTGATTGTGGTTTCTCTGTTAAAAAAAGAAAAGGTTAAATTGCTCGGCTGGTACAGGAAGACGCTCAGAACACGTGTGCAGTGTGTGTGTGGAGGAGTGTTATCTAAAACCCAAGTGTCCTAAACCCCAACTGCTCTGCTCCTACCTCCTCACGGGCCTGAAAATCAGAGAGGTGGAGGAGGAGAGAGGGGGAGAGCCACAGAGGGGAGGAGGCGCAGCGTAGGGGGCCTGCGGTTCCTCTCCCAGGCACCCCCAGCCTGTTTGGACACGGCGTTATGTAAGAGTGAAACGGTCCTGTGCGAGCAGGTCACCACGGAAACGGTCCTGCGCGGGCAGGTCACCGCGGGACGGGACACGAGGCCTGGATCACGCTCGGCGCTTACAGGAGCCTAAGGACCCAGACGGCCCAAAGACGGGGGGGGAGTTCCCCCTTCCCCCGCTCCGGGCTTACCGAGGCATTATCCGAAAATGAGCCCTCCTCGCCCAGGCGTTACGAAACGCAAAGGAGGGGCGGGGCTCCAGGGGCGTGCTCCACGCCCGTCGCTCAGCGCAGAGGTGCTGTAATGCGGTTACGTAACTCGCCCCGCGCGGGGAAAAAAAGAGGCGTCGGGAGACGTCTGAAAAGTGACATCAGACGGTTGAGTTATGTCAGCGCGTTGCGTCACGCTGATTACGGAGGAACCCGCGGCCCAGCGATGAGCCCACAGGCTGCACGCCACGGGCCTCACCCACACGCCAGAGAGAAGAGCCCTTAACAGGGTGTCATTAGTCACGTCATCTGGGGTTTGAGCTGGTTTGCGGTGGTCAGTGGTGGGGGGGGGGGGGGTGGCTGGTACTTTAAGCCTTGTCACCATACTGGAGGTTGTAGCAAAGGTGGAGGAGATATAGATAAAGGGATTAACTCATTGAGGTGTAATATCAATAATACTGCATGCGATTAGAATGGTGCTAACTGAACATTCTAGTGCTGATGTAACAATCATTTCTGGTAACTGAAAGCAGTGGAGTTTGAATTTTGAACACTGAGTTCGAATTTTGACCAACAGCAAAAAAAAAAAAAAAAAACATTCCAAAAAACCTGCTCTTCAAAGGATTAAGAGCAGGTTCCGGGTTACCATGACAAGGCCTTTTAACAACAGACTGGTGAGCAGAGCAACACTGGAGAGTGACAGTAACCCTTACCCCACGTTACAGTCAGAGACAAGGCGCCGTATTCAGGTCCAACAGAACAGACGTGTAAAAATGGCCGCCACAGGGGATTCAGGAAGGCCGAAGCTCGTGACGCCCCTGGGGGGCTCCAGGGTGAAAGCCAATCCCCTCTGTGTGGCTGCAAGCATTCGCTTCCCTCTCTTCATACAGAACGCATTAAAACACGCGGGCTTTCCTGGCAGCGCTGTGAATCCAAATATAGAAAAGGAATCGAGTTTGTGTTCCTTTTCTATATTCCCCCCATTAATACATGTATGACAACAAAGAGGAGAAGTGTTGGTCTGTGTGTAACCTGGCATGATCTCCTCATTCCAATCAGTATGACCGTTATTCCCCAGGACTAATATTTATAGAGCAACGCGTTTCCAAAAATACATATTTTTTTTGTATAAAATTTTATGGAGGGATAAAAGACCCTCTTGTCCTTGGCTTATAAGTTTAACTGCAGAAAAAAGGTGAAAAATCTAATTTTACGGGGGAGGTACGGGGTGTACTACAAGGGAGGACCTCATCTCAGTGCTTTTCCAAAATGCGGACCTGGTCGCCATGGTGATCGTCCGCCGTTCACACTGAAGAATCTTAACGCAGCACCTTTGTTCTGTGCGTGTGAATTTCAGCCAGATCATTAATTTTAAATATTAAAGACAAAATAAGCTGCGTTATAATGCAGTCCTTGACTTCAACATTAAAACTAACGGCCCAATCAAAGCTTCGAGCGGCGAGGCCGCTTGTTCCTCAGGGTTACGGCCGACCCCCCTGATGAATAAAACATGGCGTCTGTGAACCAAGCCGCCCAAAGCTTGCTCTCCTTCCTTCCTCAAATCTACGGGTAATCTGCACTGCAGTCACACCGAGCCCAGAGCAACGACCCCCGGGCACCTTTCTCCTTCTGAAAGAGAATTTTTTTTTAAAAAGAGAGAGAGCTTTGTTTTTTCGATTCTCAGCGCCGTCTTCCAGCGTGCTCTCTCTCTCTCTCTCTCTCTCTCTCTCTCTCTCGTTTGCGAGTTTGTGTTTTTGCTTCCGTCTGCCCCGCGATCGTTCCAATTTCGATCGTTTCATCTGGGTTATTTACCGTGGCGTGTGAAGCACCGAGCGGAGCCAGCGGGTCAGAAACCCAATACGTCTCCGTGTCTGTTCTCTGGCTCGCCCGTCCTCCCCCTGCCTCAGATCACCCTGCAGAACAATGTCCCACCAGACTAATGGCTGAAACGCAGAGATTTGAGGGAACGCTTTCGCTGCAATTATCTGTGGAGGGGAATCCATTTTGTGTGATCACAGCACTTTGCAGGGTTTTGTCCACAGACTGTAATTGTACAAATTGGCAGCGCAGCAGGGAAACAAGGGTTATGTAATGCCGTGGATGCGGAACCTGCATCTCTGTGGGGACATAAATACAGACCTCGCTGCAATGCACTGTGGGATAGATTATGGACAAAAACTTCCCTACATCTCCCCATCGGGTTTAACTATGTGCGTGTGTGTGTGTGTGTGTTACTGTGTGTGTGTGCATGTGCATGCATGTGTGTTGGGAGAGGCAGCAGGGAGGTGAAGGGGTTATCGGGGGGGGGGGGGGGGGGGGGACTGCAGCCGGTGAGGGTAACAGACGCAGGCAGCTGCAGCAGCTGCGGGGCGGTGAGGCTCACAGCAGCGCAGCCTCAGGTGACCCGCCGGCTGCATGATGCTCCTAATGCGCTCTGCAGACGCCGTGTACAGGGCTAGAGCTCCACAGCGCGTCTCTGTGTTCACCTATTCACACTGTTCTGAGCGACCGCTCTGTGAGGCACTGATTCTGGGTCCTAAGCCATTTAGATTTTTCAGCCCTCCGAGACAAAGCTGAATGATTCCATTGTGAGGAGCATGCGCCCAATAGATGTGCCCGAAATATGTCTCCACACGTGAGCCAATGATCCACACTTTGACTGCAGCACATCTGAGCAGAGCCTTTTATACCTGATGAACGTGTGGGGTGTTTGGTGCTTGGTGCAGGGGCTAAATTTATCCCTGGCCCCGGCCCAGAGTGGGGGGCACAGACGCACGGACGAGCGCTTGACGGGGTGGACCGCTGACAGGAGCGGGGAGAGATGGCGCTGAGCTGAGGAAACACTGCTTCCTCTTCTCTTATCTGTCACACGCGGCCCCGCAGACCGTCAACAGCTCGGAATAGAACAGCGTAGAAGGACGGGGGTGCGAAAAGATGGGACTTGAGAAAGAAGAAAAACAAAGAAGAAAAAATATTGGCGCTGCTACAACTATCACTGACACCTGTTTCTATTTTGAACAAAACACTGTCTTTTGCTGGGCAGGGCAAATCCTTTACATTTGTCCAGACAAGTCAATGATTGACAGCTCCCTGTAGCCCCACCCCAGTCTCCCATTGGCCTAGGCTTCTTTTTTTTAAATTTCTTTGTACTGTTGCTGTTTTTTAAGGTCACCACACTGTAATGCAATCACTCAGAACGCCATCCAAACACTTTTGAACGTAACTGACATTCAGCCCATCCTGGCTCATTTTTTCCTACAATCAAAATGAAGGCTATCCATGAATGAATTCAAGAACAGAGACAATTAAAACAGTTACAACAAACACAGCACAGCGATTACCTGATACTTATTTGTCCAAACTGATGTGGTCATAGACGCTCAACAGCGAATGGAAGAGAGGTTGTGTTGTGAGAGAGGCTGACGATGGACTGCAGTCTCATTCTGACTGCGATGCGGAAATGAGCCGGAGGCCAAAGCAGGCTGGGTTCGGTCAAACTTCCGCGTGTTTCAGCTGAGAGCAAACAACCCCACACTCCCGCTAGACTGAACAGGGAGCTGAGATTCCTCTTCCCGGCCTGAAATGAGGAGGTGACCCTTTGTTTGAGTTGCCTGAACCTGGCTAATACATAAACCTTCCACACAAACCTGCACACCTCCCTCCCCCCTTTACCCCTCTCCCTACCCCCCCCCCCCCCGTAGCGGCAGACACGCTGCTCTCTCTCTCAAATCCCGCCTCATCGCTGCGGTATCAGGCGCTGGTCACCCGGCGTGGGAACGCGTTAGCGGCCTCGAGGCTGAGGAGATAAGTGCGCGGGTAACGAACCCTGCGGCATGGCGAGCGCTGATAAGCCCTGTGTGAGTCTGAGAGGATGTGCACACACGCGTACTCAGGCTCAGCAGCACCGGCCTCTGCGCTGGGCTGAAACCGGTCCAGCCACCCCCCCCACCCCCCCCCAGGGAATACACTGCGCTGGAGAGACTTTGCCCAGCCTACACCCCACCCCACCCCCCACCCCCCACTCCCCAGTCCTGCAGGAAGGTGCCGAACCCCCAGCATTATCTAACGTGCGTGAGCTTCTGGATCCCCGCTTAACCGCAGTGTCCTCAGCCGTCTGCTGGGCTGCTGCACAAAACTCATCTGCGCAGACACGCTCTCCCTGCAGACCTCGACTGCGCAGACACGCTCTCCCTGCAGACCTCATCTGCGCAGACACGCTCTCCCTGCAGACCTCGACTGCGCAGACACGCTCCCCCTGCAGACCTCGACTGCGCAGACACGCTCCCCCTGCAGACCTCGTCTGCGCAGACACGCTCTCCCTGCAGACCTCGACTGCGCAGACACGCTCCCCCTGCAGACCTCGACTGCGCAGACACGCTCTCCCTGCAGACCTCGACTGCGCAGACACGCTCTCCCTGCAGACCTCGACTGCGCAGACACGCTCCCCCTGCAGACCTCGACTGCGCAGACACGCTCTCCCTGCAGACCTCATCTGCGCAGACACGCTCTCCCTGCAGACCTCGACTGCGCAGACACGCTCCCCCTGCAGACCTCGACTGCGCAGACACGCTCCCCCTGCAGACCTCGTCTGCGCAGACACGCTCTCCCTGCAGACCTCGACTGCGCAGACACGCTCTCCCTGCAGACCTCAACTGCGCAGACACGCTCCCCCTGCAGACCTCAACTGCGCAGACACGCTCTCCCTGCAGACCTCGACTGCGCAGACACGCTCCCCCTGCAGACCTCGACTGCGCAGACACGCTCCCCCTGCAGACCTCAACTGCGCAGACACGCTCCCCCTGCAGACCTCGACTGCGCAGACACTCTCTCCCTGCAGACCTCGACTGCGCAGACACGCTCTCCCTGCAGACCTCGACTGCGCAGACACGCTCCCCCTGCAGACCTCGACTGCGCAGACACGCTCTCCCTGCAGATCTCAACTGCGCAGACACTCTCTCCCTGCAGACCTCGACTGCGCAGACACGCTCTCCCTGCAGACCTCGACTGCGCAGACACGCTCTCCCTGCAGACCTCGACTGCGCAGACACGCTCTCCCTGCAGACCTCGACTGCGCAGACACGCTCCCCCTGCAGACCTCGACTGCGCAGACACGCTCCCCCTGCAGACCTCAACTGCGCAGACACGCTCCCCCTGCAGACCTCAACTGCGCAGACACTCTCTCCCTGCAGACCTCGTCTGCGCAGACTCTCTCTCCCTGCAGACCTCGACTGCGCAGACACGCTCCCCCTGCAGACCTCGACTGCGCAGACACGCTCCCCCTGCAGACCTCGACTGCGCAGACACGCTCCCCCTGCAGACCTCAACTGCGCAGACACTCTCTCCCTGCAGACCTCGTCTGCGCAGACTCTCTCTCCCTGCAGACCTCGACTGCGCAGACTCTCTCTCCCTGCAGACCTCGACTGCGCAGACACGCTCCCCCTGCAGACCTCGTCTGCGCAGACACGCTCCCCCTGCAGACCTCGTCTGCGCAGACACGCTCCCCCTGCAGACCTCGACTGCGCAGACACTCTCCCCCTGCAGACCTCGACTGCGCAGACACGCTCCCCCTGCAGACCTCGTCTGCGCAGACACGCTCCCCCTGCAGACCTCGTCTGCGCAGACACGCTCCCCCTGCAGACCTCGACTGCGCAGACACTCTCCCCCTGCAGACCTCGACTGCGCAGACACGCTCTCCCTGCAGACCTCGACTGCGCAGACACGCTCTCCCTGCAGACCTCGTCTGCGCAGACACGCTCCCCCTGAGAGGAGGCAGTGAAGGGCAGAGAGGGGCAGGTGGAGCGTGACAAGCTCCTCAAGCTGCCAGACAGGACAGCGGGCAAAGCAGTGGGGTCGCTGAGCCCCACGCCAAATCGGCTCCGCCCCTCCGGCCCTCCGACACCCCCCCCCCCTCGTGTAACAGCCTCTCAGAGGCATTGCATTGCAGCCAGACTCTGAAGCCAGCCGGCCCCTCCCCCTCAGTGTGCATCCCTGCACCAATTAAACGCTGTCACTGCGCATCTCATCAAGAGCGCTGTCACCACAAGCCTTCACAGCAAGCACACACAGCAACCAGCCATGCGTACACTACAGCCGAACGGACACCGCACAAACCATGGAGCATTATACAGCGCACACGTGTGTGTGTGTGTGTGTGCGCGCATGTCCGTACATGCATGTGCCTGTGCGCACGTGTGTGTGTGTGTGTGTGTTCGTTTTCATATGAATCGCTGCGATTATATCTGGAAACGCCGGGACAATCGGTCTTTTGTGCTCGCTGGCTGCCGCCGTTGGAAAAACACGAGAGTTGTGAAAGGAAAATTGCATGTTGTGCAACGCACATCTGAAACAAAACTGGGACGCAAAATAAAAAACCAACTCATTTTTGGAGGGCCGCCAGTCAACATAATGACTGCTGACATGTTCTCATCGGAGCTGACGGGACGGCCAGGAGCGGGGCCTGGGGGAGGCATTATCTGCCCCCCCCCCCGTGAGGCCCACGTTCATCCTACACGAGCGCACGGCACACACGCTTTTCAACACCGTCTCATGATGAACACGTCACAGAGGCTTCACTGTGTGTTTTTACTGCGCTTATTATTTGTACTGGCTAATCTCACAGTGCTTTCATGAGGAAGACCGAGTCAGTGACTCATATGAACGCAATTACACAACAAAAAATGTACTGCACACACACACATGTGTGTGTAATATACTTAAAGAAGTTCTATACTCAGAAGTATAGATATGAATGGCAACATTCAAATCTGAGAACTAATTAGATATAAAATGACCCAAGGCGCTGTGTAACATTACAAACTGCAGAAATTTTTCGGTTGGAGATGTTGAGCATGGGGCTTGAGCACAGCGCTGGAGAACAATGCAGAATCTGCTGTACTCATCATCCGAAGCTCCTGGGCTCGCCTGCATTGTTTTCGGGATAATGAGGAGAAGAGCAGGGGGGGTGTACAGTATGGACTCAGACGCCGCAGATTCGATTTCCAGGTGAGGCAAGTTGCCTTCGTACCCCCCCTGAGCGAGGTGCGCTACCTCGAGTGCCTCAGCAAATATCCAGCTGTCCAAACAGCGCGTATGATAAAAAAATATAATACACTAAGCTGCGCGAGTTAGCTCTGGAGAGCAGCGTCTGCTAAACTCTAAACGCACTGTGAATGGGCCGGCTACACAGGCTGCGTTAACAGACCCGCCGTGCCCGAACGCCCTCTCAGCCGAAACGAAGCGCTAGCACCTTCCCCGAAACAAGAGCCTGGCGTTTCACACTCGCGGGGTGTTCTAGGAAAAGAGCCTCTTCCCCGAGTCGCAGCTGGGATTCACCTACCGCTGGGCCCAGCATTCGCAGGGCCTAATCACCGAGAGACAAAAACCCACTGATTACAACCGCTGTGATTCAGAGCCCATTCATACTGTGATTCCGTTTCATCTTTAAGGGGGTTTCCCCCCCCCCCCCAATCTTTCCATGGAAGAAGAACGGATGAATATATAGAGTCACTCCGTAAGAATTTGGTCTGTAATAAAGCTTTCTAAATCGGAACGGGCAATAATTTTTGATCAAGCTTTCTCCAGACGGAGGATTTGTAGATTTCTTTATAATCCCCGTCATCGTGTTTCCATGACTTGCACAACAGATCAAATCAACAGCCGATGGCACTTCTAACATGAGTCAAATTTGGCCGCGCAACGTAACACGCAACATCAGAGAAAATGTAACATGAGAGAAAGTGCATTATCTAAAGCCAGATGACTGATTTCTTTCCTTCCTGGAAAACAGGGCAATGTGGGATCTTTTGGCCACACCCCCCAGTAATGCCACCAGCCTGTGGTTTGTCCATAGCCCTGAGTGGCTTGCATATTTGAACAGTCCTATATAGACACGCACCCCATATATATATATATATATATCTGTACATAATACTGCTCCTCAATCACAGTGTGGCGGGGTGTTTGTTTGCGTTTGTGGGGGGGGGGGGGGAAAGCAGGCCAGATGTGCTCAGTTGAACAGTGAAGCCTAATGGGGGTCCATAGGTCCCACACAACAGAACATGGTTTTGGCGGATAAACAGGGCTGCAAAATGAAAGCTGACCGACGGAGCGGCCATTTTTTTGGCGGTCTGCAGCGCTTTAGCGGGTGTTTAGTGACGCGGGAGACGCTCGGGCTCTCATCCCCTGCCAGCGGGGGCCCCCCTCTGCAGCCCCGGGGCCCCCCCGCTCCTCAACACTCCCAGCTTACTGCTGATGGCCCTGGACACTCGCACACATGCAAGCCATTAATCCAGCACAACTGTGCACGGGAGAGAAATCAGAAAGGCTTAATAATAAAAATAAAAAAGAGTCTGAGGCTCTCTCTCTCTCTCTCTCTCTCTCTGTGTGGATGCTGACCTGATTCAGGATAATCTGGCTCACACAGAGGTACTGGGGTAGCCACTGAAGGGTGTGTGTGTGTGTGTGTAAAAGTGTGTGAGAGTGTTTGCATGCACGCGTGTGTGTGTTCCTGTCTGTGTCTGTGTGTCCATCTGTCTGTCTGCCAGTTGGCAATCACGTCTTCCCCATTTCAGAAAAGGCAACCCAAAACAAAAGTGAATGACCGCAGCACACTGTTTGTACCTTTGTGAGACAAAAGCATGCAATGAGCAAGTATATAATCTCTTTATAAACACACCGGAAGGCCATGTCAACATCTCTGAAGGATGTTATTGCTATTGTCCTCTAAAGGAAATCATTAACCATCAACACAAACAAGGCCAGAAATAGCCTGCCCAAAACTCCCTTTCTGTGAGGCTAATGACATCACGGGTAGGTGTGTATGAGAACAGCGTTGTCATGGCAGTCGGGAGGGGGGCTGCTGAGGGGCTACACATTGGGGGGGGGGGGGGGGGGGGGGGGGTTCAGTGCGTAGCAGGGGGCAGGTGTTTCTCCAACACACCCTGTCAAATTTGATCTCCCATCTGGGCGTGCACTGGAATGACATTTAAAAGACTGCGGAGGACTGGGAGGGGAAAAAACAGGCTTTCGCCCAGGGAGGGAACTTTCACTGTAAAATGGAAACACATGCTCTGCCAAAACAAACTGTACGCACAAAAAAAACAAAAAAAATAACAAGCAACAAAAAACAGGCGTTCAGAGGCGTTGCCTGTTGGTCCACATTTACAGTTTTCCCAAAACAAACTCAATGCCTGATCTTCAGAGTGAAGAGTAGAATCTCTTTAATCGCTCGAACCCCCAGCACAGCCATGCTGCGGCAGGGCCAGTACGTTCTCCAGGCCACGCCAGCCTCTGGAATGCCCTAACGAAGGCGATCCTCCAGAAACGGTGTTGTGATTCTCTCCTCTGAACACACGGGACTGAAGGGGGGGCGAGCAAACAAGACGAGCCCAGCAGCGAAAAAACACACACAGGCGCAACGCCACCGTACAAGGTCACGTCACAGACCCGAAAACCCGCACCGCTGCGGCGTCCTGTCTCCGGACCGACCCGGGGAGCCGCTCTACAGCCGCTCTACAGCCGCTCGCAGCGCGGAGGAGAGAGGAGAGGAGGAGAGGACAGGAGAGAAATAAACGCTTCCCACAACAAACCGGGCGCGGAGCCAAGCGCGGCGAGGCGGGGCGCGGGGCCGAACCCGCTGAACTCTCCCCGCGGCGGCGCCTCCAAAACCCCGCGGCCCCTCGTCGCAGGGAACTGCAGCCTCTGCAAACGGCCCGCGGCCCACTGCAATGGAGCCCAAAAGCCTCGGACTAAGACTCAACATCTTATTCTCTTTCTCTCGAGATGAAAATGTTTGCTTTGTTTTTTTTTAAAGCTTCTGTTTGCTTCACCCCCATTGGCAAATCATGAAATGAGTCAAACTGTCAAACCTCATTGGCAACATTTGTCTTATTTAGCACAGTAAGCAACAGAAATAAGATTTTAAGCCTAAGTATAAGAATGAAATACTTGTGTACGTTATGGTGCAAGTAGGAAACTAGCAGGATGGCTTAAGAAAAGGTTTATCTGGTTTTTGTGAATGTTCTGTTGATGGTATGTCTGGAGTTGAGGGTGTTTTATCCACTGGTTCTCTCTCAGACACAGTTCTCCAAACAAGCACTCACAGCCAATCCAAAGCGAGAGAGAGAGGACTGTTGCAGGGAGCCTCGGGGGGGGCTGGGGGTGGGGTAGGTGAACACCGAGCCTGGCAGCAGAAAGAGCAGCCTCACCGCGGTCCAGCACTGCAACACCGGCGGCTGCCAGCCCGGCAACGAGGAACAAAAGCAGGCGGCGGGGAGCGAGCGCATCTGTCGTGGCTTTGGCAGGGCCGGGCAGAGATGCCCTCAAAGAAAACTCCGACCTTCTACAGGAAACCGTAAAAAAAAAAAAATTTATTATAAGACCACACTGGGCGCTGGCAAAAACGAAAAAACAGACCGGGCACCAACAAAAGTGCTGGCTAAACTGCCTGCAAACACACACACACACATGCGCACACATGACATGAACGCACAAACACACATGCACAGAACACCCCCCCTCTCTCAATCATGTCACATCATGCTGGTCCGATTACAGTGAACACGGCCTTATGGTTTTTTTAAACCCACGCCTCTGGCTCAAATCATTGCAACATCTCAAAGCCCTCTGATCATTGGCAGAGGCTGATCCGCAGAACCCTCTCCTGAGGAAGCACCAGCACCTGCGCGCCAGAGACGGTCTGGCTCAGACCCAAAATGGCCGCCAGCAGCAGAGCAGGCTTCCCACGCGGACGGGCTGAGAGAGGAGTGCCGTCAGGCCAGGGCTGGATAGTTTTATCGCCCCCCGTCATGTGACCAGGTCGTGATTTCCCATCCTCGGGGCTCAGGATGGCAATCAAAACATGTGCTCTGAGCTCATTTGCATATTTAGCCCTGATTGATCCAATCACACGCTCATTAGTCATTTCCTTACATCCCCGATTCATCCAATTACATGCTCTTCACTTGTTTACATACTTCCCTGGACTCATCCAATCATGTGCTCTTCAATCATTTTAAACAGTCAATTGACCCATTATAAACAGTCAGAGAACAAGTCTGTTTACGATGAGGTTCCACACGAAATACTTGTGATATTAATGCAGTGTGGCGCACAAACTATCCAGTCTATAATCCCTGTTTCTCAGAAAAACACGTCTGCACAGGATAACGCTGCCCAGCAACACCGCCGTGCTCCAGACACACACTGTCAGTTCATGCACAAGCTGGAGAAACGCACTTTATACAGCACACAAACAGCCAATCGGGGCACGGCACTGCGGCAGGTTTACACTGGCCTGTGCACTGCCTGAAATTCATTAGGCAATGGAAAAACAGCAATATAGTGGCAGTGCTTTAGTTTAAATGGTCAATACCATTTGTCTGGTTCACCAGTGTCTGAAATCAACTTATGTCCAGAGTGAAAACACACAAAACAGAGGCCTCAACATCTCCTCACCACTCAACACTGGAAAAACCCCTACGCTGCGACTGGTACCTGTAAAAAAAAACGTTCAGAATTATGCTCAGAACTGAGTGAGTACGCAGACATGAGTAGAGAAGTGCTTGAGTCCCAGGACAGCGCCTGCTCTGTCCTCCCCAGCGGCCCCATCACCATGTTACAGACACGCAGGACCCCGAAACCAAGGGGTTGGGTAACAGGCCGCCACACACGCGAAACCCAAAGGAAATATTAACGCTGTTAAACAGAGGGTGCAGCAAGAGTCACCCAAGCACAGCTTTCGGGGGGGGGGGGGGTGTATTATTTATGGAGACCACCGGTGTGGGGAAAACGGACACCTCTGTGGGGGTCCAGAAGAAAGAGAGACCACTGGCGCGAGGCGTCTTTCTGGAACATTCCCGTCACTGACCGCGGAGCGCCATTCGTCATTCATCACGCACACGGATCGTTAAAGAGCCGGCACAGCCAGAGAGCACTGTCCAGCCCGCGTCACCCAATCACAGCCAGGGGGCGGGGCCTGGGGGTGAGTCAGCATCCACGAAAGCCTGCTAATTTGACATTTAACGTCCCGTCTTCCTGAGGGGGTGCGGGGTTGAGGGGAGATTGTGGCTTCTTCAAATATCCCTGCTTAAGTGTGCTGGGCATATAAAAAACCACAAAACAGGGGAGCTGGTTAAAAACATTTAGACTTTCAGTCAACTGTGGTCTTTAAAAAAAACAACCAAAAAACAAGACACCTGGAGTAGCTAAGAGGTGTTTTCATTGGGGGGGGGGGCGGGGGGGGGGGCATTTACGTTTAGGAAGAAGGAATAAGGGCAGAGGTCCCTCCCTGAGCTGGACAGCCATTTGCACTAACCCCTCTAGCACCCCACCCCTCACCGGTCCCCGCCCAGGCTCAGCTGGGGCATTATGGGATAGACGCTGGGTACGTACAGGTGCGTGTGTGCATGTAAGTGTGTGTGTGTGTGTGTGTGGGAATGTTGCGGAAAGAAAAATAAGAAAACTGTTCAAGATGTTTCTCGGCACAGCTGCACATTAAAACTTTTCGATTTCCGCCCAAAAAAAAAAGAAAAAAATCCTGATGATCTTAAGCCGTTCTGTGATGTCTTTCCGTCATCCCAACAGCGTTTACACAACGCTGATTTGTTAGCCGTCACTTCATGAAAAACAGACGGTATTTTTACCGACTGCTGACATTCTTCTAAGAAACGAGCGGACATCAAAGCTGCCCTGTTTATCCCGGTTGCACAACACAGCTGATGCTGCATATAATTACTCTGAGTCGCTCGGCTGTGGGGTCCTCAGTTCCCCCGTCGCTACGGAGACACGGTGCCATGTAACGTCACAATTAATTACACATTACATTTTTTAAGAGATCCCCTGTGATAGAGAGGAACAGGGCTAGGAGGAGCAGTGCTGTTCAGTTATAACTATGGACCATGTCCAAGGATGGTGGGGGGTGGGGGGTGGGGGGGGGGGTAGACGCTGGACTGCAGAACCTTGCAGCCACCCACCGAAAGAACGCCAGGGCAAATAATCGCCTGCAGATTTCACCCAGATTAGCCAATCGCCTGCCAGATTCACACAGCTGCGCATCCCTGTTGAACACCCCCCTACCCCCTCCCTCGGACCGCCCCAGCTGGCAGGACGGGATGGGACAGGGGGGCTGGGGCTGCCAGCACAAATCAATCAGAGGGGCTGGTGCAGGGTCTGGAAAGGGTTTTGGGATTAGGGTCTAATCAGCTGCTCTGCTCTGTGTCTTCCCCCAAACTCCCCACATGCAGAACAGACCCCTGGTACAGGCCCAAGCTTCCTAGACTGACAGGCAGACAGACTGACAGGCAGACAGACAGATAAGACAGTCAGTTGTATGAATGCTGTATAAAGCTCAGGACCATGGGTAATGTGGATGAGAGTCCAGTGAGTCAGTGCTGTCTGCAGGAGGACGAGGAGGAGGAGGAAGATGAGGAGTGAGTAAATACTACAGGAGGAGAAGGCCGGGGTTCCTCCCCTCATCAGGGGGAGAGAGCGTGTTACACAACGCGCACAGCGGGGTGCCAGGGCCAAGCATTCATACCAGCGGGAGGAGCGCAGAGCGGGCCTGGGCACATCCATCATGGCCTCCCGCCGCTGGCTCGCTAACACGGCGTACGCTAAGGGCCCCGGCTCAAGAGAGCGGCTAGGGAGCGGGGTTTGGTCATCAATCTCTGGACCAATCAAAGCACAGCCCCCGTAGCATGTGACACTAAAAGCATGCAAGGCCCTCTCCCTCTGGGCGGGAGTCTTACTGTAGTTCTGACTCAAATCATTCACAAAAACACCCCTGAAAAACGCTCCTGATGACCTCGGTGATATAGAGACGCCGACGTTGGGGCCAAAACCGCTTCCGAAATCACAGGGGCCGACTGTGCTAAAAACGAACCCCGGAGAGCTTTGTGAGGGTATCCTGCAGGAGTCTCCGCCCCTCACAAGCATAAAGAAGGAAGAAATAAATAAAACGTGTGAATTACCAGCTCCAGGGGATCAGAAGCGCAAAGACGCTAATTCTAATTCGGGGAATCCTCTTTCCTCCCGACTACAGCGAAATAAGGATGGCAAGTTAATAACGCAAACCGGGGACAGCGAAATTACACGCTTTCAGACGCCGCGTTCGTAAGACACCCCTTTCACTTCCCGTGGGAGCTGGGCTGGCGGGTTCTCTTACATAATGGCTGCGGGGTCGGCGCATTCTGACAGAGACGGAGCTCAGCGCTCTGTCTGTTTATATGGGAGCTGAGGAGGACTGCCCCTTCCCACAGTGCACCCCCACACATTAAAAAAAAAGAAACATTTCCTAAGAAGAAATCTTCATTTCAGAGCAGCTAAAATGAAGCATCTACCACTGCAGACTCAAACACGGCTGCGGGTCACTGGGATGTTGGGGGCGGGGCATGCTGAGGACAACCAATCAGAATGGTGCGACAGGTCACTAGGCTGCTCCCCTGTCTGTTTTTATTTGAAAATGTTCTGCTCAAAACTCCACTGAAGACTCAGCGAAACACAACTGTGCCAGAACAGGACGTACCCACGAGGCAGAGTCCACTCTCTACCACTCCCCCTTGTGGTCAATTCCTCCTCTGCGCAAGGCAGAGTAAGCAAGACAGGCATAATAAAATTAAAGAAATCATTAGAAAAAAAAAAACAATGGCGCTCAAATATTATGAGGCTTTAATATCAACAAATCTGGATTATCTGGCTTATGAGCATTATTGCGGGCGGAATCCCATCAGGAAATTAGGCTTTGTGTTCCGAGGAGACGGAAGGGACAGCAGAGTGAGGGAGACTTTTCAATTCCAGGGGCGGGCGGGAGGGGGGGGTTGGGATATCTGTTCCGCGAAGTGGAACCGCCAAGAAATGAACTTTGAACAGGCGACAGGTTTGTATCAGTGGAGGAGCCCTCCATTCCAGATGAACCCTTTGAGGTGCGAGACCACAGATATGTGACTAGAATGTAGAGGATGCTGTATGAGGATCGTGCAAAGGACATAAAACAATCTGCATCTTATGTTTTATTTATAGGAACTTTTGTTTAGGAACTGAACTGTATTTAAATAAAGTAACACTGCTGACATAAGACTATAGGAACTTAATTTGCTTCAATGGACTGGTCCCCACCCTCCCCTGTCTTTCCCCCCTGGGGACGATGCAGAGCAGAACTGAGCACGTCAGCGCAATGAGACCCAGGGGGTTATGAGCACTTAACCCCCTTCCCTGGGTTCCACTAACAGGAAACACCCTTTATGTGCCCATAGGCCCCGCCCCATCTCCCCCCTCCTGCCCGTCTGATTGGGTCTCCTGGAACAAGCCAGTCTCCGCCCCATCTCCCCCCTCCTGCCCGTCTGATTGGGTCTCCTGGAACAAGCCAGTCTCAGGTCCGCAAAAGCAGAAAAAGACCTGGGGCTGGAAATCAAACACTATAATCCTGCCTCCCCCCCCCCCCGCCCCCCTACCCCCCTCCAAACCACACGGCCACAAAAGATGGAGGGAGTGCAAACAGAGAGAAAGGAATGAACTGATAACACCCCGGTGCCGAAACGGCCCACTGCAAAAGCACTCCAAACAGGCCACCTGAGAGAGAGCAGGAACTGCACCTCAGAGCCCAGCAACACAGCCAGGCCAGCACCAGGGCGAGGCTTCAGCTAAAAAAAAAACCAAAAAAAATCCAAACCTCACTCTCGTCTCATCTCAGACTTGTAATGGTTCACTTAATATATCATTTACAGTAAGTCATGGATTAGTCCAATTCACTGCAGTGCAGCACATAACTGACCGAATAAACATGAAGGATTTTCCATGGTAACAGGGTTCTCCTTTAGCAATGAGACTCCTTGAGGCTGTTGATTTAACTCCCAGTGACAGAAAGCACAGGCATATGCTGCTATGATTTATAAATATCCAGTAAATGAACAACAACACACACAAGAATGTTCAGCAGATAGAGCTGCATTTGTGCTAACAATACAAAAATAAAAAAACCAAGACTTGATGTTGCCTTCCTTAAATTTCCATTACTTTCCCATTATCACCATAAGCTTTCCGATTTAACCCGAAAATTGCAGTCAGTTTATTAGCTGGAGGTGATCTGATTTTCTGAAGTGGGTGTGATTTACGCAGGTAATGCCGTTGAGAATGTGGAGCGATAAAGATCCAGGTAGATAAACGTCCCGGCGCACCGTTCAGCGCAGAGCAGCGAGTGGCAGAGCCTGCTGCTGACAGACAGGCAGCTCTTGGCAGGCAGCCCTAAATCACTCCCATCGCAAAAAAAACCCCCAAAAAAACAAAAAAACCGCCTGCTCCTTTTTACCAGCCACCTGGAACGCGAGCGAAACTGCGCACACACACAGGCGGGGGACGCACGTGTGCGTGTTGCATACACCGCTAAAGGCACTACATTACAGAGCGACTTGCACAACATTTGTACACAGCATTCACATTGCATCCATTTATACAGCTGGCTATATAAAATGAAGCAAGTCAGGTTAAGTACCCTTGCTCAAAGGGCACAACGGCAGTGTCTTACCGGGGAATCGAACCTGTGACCTTCAGGTTACAAGGCCAGCTCCTTACCCATTATGCTACACTGCTGCCCATCTCTAATGAGACCTTCCCCCCAGCCGAGAGCGCGCGTTTAGACCGCCCCTGACAGGCGAGTCCCGTTCCCCCCGTAATTAAGGCCAGCCTGAAGAGGAACAGCGCGTGACCGCCGTTTGAGGACAGAGCTGATTTACTGCACCCCTGGCCTCAGAGGCGATTTATGACTGAGAACAGGAAGGCTAGGATCAACAGCTCCCAGGCAGCTTTTTAACACAAAAAAAAAGAAACCGACCCCGATCCCGCTTCCTACACCCAAACAAGCTGCAGATGTGCGGGATGAACCCCCCTGGGGGGGGAGCCCCGCACACGCTCACACTCACGGAGGATGGAGGGGGGGGGGAAGCTCCGACGCGTCCGCACACAATGCACTTCACTTTCTCCGTCTGTTTGTTTCTCTCGCAGAGATCCCAGATAAGGGTGAATGGAAGCGATCAGTCAGCGCTGACACCTCAGCGAAAAATAAACGTGTGGAAACAGGCTGCACAATCCCCCCCCCCCCCCCAAGGCCAACGTGTATTTCCACTGAGGGCGGGGGGTGTGGGGGGGGTTGAACAGGTAAAGCCGGAGCGTGTCAATGGACCGATTGTGCCGCCCGGCGCGAACCCGCCTCGCCGTGGCAACGCGCCAAGGTAAACCCGTTTGATTTCCCGGAGACAAAGACGAAGAATAACACACCGAGCTCTCCGCAAATACCAGCTGTGTAAATCACACCTTTTCAGATTACAACCAAAAAAAAAGTTTAAAAAAAAGAAGTGATTTTCCAGGTTTTGGGGGGGGGGGGGGGGGGGGGGAGCACTGAGGTTCTCCAAGGTCCCAGAGTGGAGTGAGTAAGAGACACATCCATCACCCTGGAGCTGAAACTCACCGAGTGGCACAGGACAAAGAGCTGGAGGAGGACTACTCTCTGTGAGGCTGAGACAGTGACAGTATTTTACAGAACCAAGCTCTAATAATGACAATGGGCACTATTAATAGAAAGTATCTTTAAATCCCTTTTTTCCCCACACTTGCTCTAGGGATCGCACACTTGAAATGCAATGCACCTCTGTACCTGTACCAAGTGTGATACACTACAGCTCAAGATGCCCTGGAAGCCAACTGCACCATCACAAATCACCAACAGGCGGCACCATTCAGTCTATAACACACACACACACACACACACACACGAAATGGACTGCTTTTAATAGCACCGATGAGTGTTAATCCCATGTGGATCCAGCTCAGGAAGCAATATCACCCAGCAAATATTAGCTCTTAATCACGCAGAGAGTCAGTGGGTGTGGAGCAGCACAGAGTCCCTGTGAGCCTGGAGCAGAGGCTACTGCCGCACGAACGCCTGAACCCGGCAGTGATGAGGAAGATGAAGAGCGGCTGTACCTGCAGTTACCACGGCAGCATCATTTTCCACAATTCTGCCCTAAAAACACAGGAATCTCTGCTGTGGAAAATTACCCCCGTCTGCCCCCTAATCTGGCCCCTGCACTGATTTACAGAAGGACACTGAGGTCCACACCACAGGCTCTGAGTTTGAAGTGACAGACACTCATCTGAGTGGGGGAAAAAGTCTGTGAGAGAGAGACAGGGGAAAGAGTGAGGCAGAGGGGAAGTGATAAAGAGAGATGAAGAGATACAGAAAGGAAAAGGGCAAGAGGCTGAAGGAGAGGTAGAGCAAGAGAGAGATTGAGAGGGAAAGGTAGAGAGGCAGAGGGGGAGAGAGAATGCAATCTGCCTAGTAACAGCTCCGGAATTAACCACAATGCTAATGAGCAGTAGTGCAGGTAGCTCATTTGTTATTTTTTGCGTGTGTTGTTATGGAGACTTGAAACACCACCACCAGAAAAAGAAAAATGAGAACACACCAAACATGTGACTGAGCAGCGTGTTACAGCGAGAAGGCACAGATTCAGCAGGAGGATCCCAGCAAAGACCTACATCCTCACTGGCCCACTGGCGCACCAGCGGCGACATTAGCGGCTGACGCAGCGCTACAGGAATAATGTGCTCCAGCAGACCCAGCCTGACCCAGCCCCAGCCCCAGCCCCAGCCCCAGGCCCCAGCCAATGGGAGAGACAGGAGGACATCACAGGGCGTACGGCGCAGACACTGTGTGCCCCCCCCAGGGCCACCGCCGTACATCAGCACACAGTAAAGCAGTCAGCCCTCGGGAAGTGCATTGTGGGGGAGCAGAATCCAATCCAACAGGACAGGCAGCAGACACCTGACCTTGTGGCAGGCTGGGAGCTGGGAGTGCAGTAATGCCACAGGGAGTGAGGGGTGGGGGGGGGGCTGATGAAATTAACCCTGGGGGGTCAGAGGCTGTAATTGAACTGTCGTCGAGTGACTCATGTCGCTAATTATCAGCTTTACTGGTGCTGGGGGGTGTGAGCCTGAGCTGAGATCACCCACGAGCTGACCCCAAACTGACTCTCTCTCTCTCTCGCTCACGCACACACACACACAGCAGCTCTCACATGTACACTCTCTCCTAGTCTCTCTCTCTCCCTCTCTCACACTCACACGTACACTCTCAGTCTCTCTCTCGCTCTCCCACACACACACACACACACACACACACACACACACACACACTCTCTCTCACTCTCACACACACACACACACACACACACACACTCAGTCTCTCTCTCACACACACACAGCTCTCACATGCACATGTACATTCTCCTAGTCTCTCTCCCTCCCTCCCTCAGACACAAAGACACACACACACTCTCTCTCACATGCGCACGCACACACACACACACACACACACACACACACACATATATATATACACACACACACCATGCACATACACAGACACACAAGCATGCTGCCTGACTCATGCACACGCACCCCCTGCACAAACGCATGTAAAAGGTCATGTCTGATAAGCGCCCCGGTGTGGGTGTGTTTTCGTAGGGCGGGGTCCTCGTCCACCGTGGGTGGGTGGGGGGGCAGGTGGTGTCAGTGGGAAAAGGTCAGAGTTCAGAGCTTATCTCGGGTCATCAGGCCATTGGCCGGCCGGTATTTACGAGGCGCTGACACGCCCGCGGCGGCTCCCCGGCTGAGACGCGCCGGCTGGCCGCCTGCAGACCCCCCCCCCCCCCATCCGCGCGTCTAATGAAGCCTCCGCACCGCCGAGCGCCAGGCTCCCCCCCGCACGGGTCACGTGATCCGCCCGCGTTCTGCCCGCACGCCATTAAGACACATTAGAGAGAGAGAGAGAGAGAGAGAGAGAGAGAGAGAGAGAGAGAGGGGGGCACACGGCCTTTCCATTCACATCTCCGGAACAGACGCGCCATTACAGCATCTGCAGTCCATTCCCCACACAGGTTGTGTTATTACCGGTGGTCCATTTGGCCTAAGGCCTACTTTAAGGCTGACCTTAAACTGCAATTTGGACCGAACGCTGTAAAATTGCCCGTATTGTGTCAGTTCAGAGAAGAGAGAAAATGAGGGGAAAATCGTACATGTTATTCCATACCGTACTCCAAACAGGAAAGCCACAAATAGCGCTGCTCTGGTTAGGTCTGCGCTCCGTGGTGGCTCCAGAGAAAGCGGAGGAGCGTGGGATAGCCGCGGCGGGTCGCTGAAGCCCCCGTCCTGCCCGAGGGCTGAGGCGTGGCGTGTCCAGCGCCCGGGTGGTGGGGCGTGGGCACGCCCGCCGCTCCCGCCCGCCTGCTTATCTGTCTAACGAGCCGAAACCCAGAACCCCCGGCGCTCGGCTCCGCAAAACAGGGATGCACTGCGTGGGCTGCACTGCGGCCATTCATCACTGGGCCCTCTCTGGGAGGGGGGGAGGTTGCCCCCCTCCCTGCGTGATAGCTCCATATATCAGCCGCGGCTCCCGCAACAATCTGGGGCCCCAGATACTGAATCTCCACAAAGAGGATTTGAATTAAGCCCTGACGCAGACAGGTTTTAATGGCGGTTTCGGGTTGGGGGGGGGGGGGGAGGAAGCCCCCCCAGCTCTGGCCTTAAACTGTGCGGATCTAAAAACGATCCCGTGCTGCACGTTTGTAAATAAGTATTGCAAAAGTAGCCGTTATTAAACCGCATGCAAATTATAGGCCGATGTCTTTTCTGAATTAAGATATTACTTGATTTTGTAATCCATAGCCAAATAACTGGGCAAGTATTACAGGATGATTGAGCTGCCAGGCCAGGTGTGAGTGTAACCTTTCCAAATCACGAAAAAGAGAGGGATCAGCATGTTTCTGAAGTGTCTAGCACTTACAAAGAAGGAGCACACAGTGGCCAAGACATAATCTATCCAGAAAGAGCAAAAGCTGCATTTTGCGTTCAGTGTGATGCGTGATGCAATTTCAAATGAATGCACGCAGTTTAGCTTGGCTTGCAAATTTGAATAGTATTGCCCCCTGCTCCAATAACCGCCTCATAATATCCATTTAACAACAATGTCCATTTAGATCTCAGTTTAATGAGCTGTGGGGGAAAATAACAGCGTTGCAAATTCCCTCATTGAGTTTATGTCACCGATATGTTTCTGTGGTACTGCAGCCGGAGCACATTATGCAGAGTTCCAGTCGAAGAAGAGGGATCATAAAAGGTGGTACACCCTGGAATGCAGGCCTGGCAGATGTGTATTTGACCAGAGTGCCCTCTACTGGTGCGGGGTGGTAATGAAGCCACATGCAAAAAAAAATTAATTTAATTTCAGCCGCATTTTCTTTACTACAAATATTTTGGGAGTTAAAGAAAAGTATAATGCTCCCTTGAAGAGGGCACACCAGTCAGTTCCCATACTAGAGGAGTGAATTGGTGAAGTCGCTGATGCACTGACAGCCAACAAATCACGTTATTATGAAAGCTCATAAAAGAATGTCCCCTGTTCACCCTTTCCTTTGTGCTGTAATGGTTGTCATGTCTTCATTCAGTAAGAAAAAGAAGGCACCCAGTACCCTGTTGTCCGGTCACAGTGCCCCACTTCACCTGGGTAGATAAAAGGCCTGCTTTTCCCGCCTCTCCAAAGAGCCGTTATGACATACAGGGGCACTCGGGCTTCAATTTGCAGGTTGCCGTGGAGACGGCGCCAGCAGTCGGCCTGCGCAGCTGCCAGGCTGCAGACAGAAGAGATGAAGCAGCTGCGTGTACACACACACACCCCGGCATGAGCGCACGCCCCCCCAAACACACAGGGGGCGCTATGGGACATAAGACGGACACTACAACTGGGCATTCCACACTAGGGAGAAAGGGAATTGAAATAGATTTTTTAAAAATACAAAAACAGACACTATGCCTCCTAGATATGCTTCCTCTCATCTCCAGCCTTAAAATAAGTTCTGTAGCGGAGCCATTAGTCTGCTCTTGATATTTCTTCAAGATTTGATCAGCTGGTGAGTATTACACCATTTACCATACAACTCTGACACTGTTCCTGAAGCCATCCAGATGCCGCATTCATGAATCCACATGCATAGATACAGTACCACCCTCATATGGAAATAGGCCTGACACCTATATAAGCATAGTTTAGCAGGTCAAGATAAGAGCTGTATAATTTAAACCCTTTTCCACACACCGAGCCAAAAGGGTAAATGAGGAGTGACTAATGGGTTTACACTGCAGCAGCAGAGGGCAGAAGACAGGAAGTTACTGTAGTCACAGGAAGCAGTGGAGCAGCCTTGGTCTCACTCCTGATTTATTATCTCTGCTGTTACAGGTAAAATAATATTTTCATATCGTTTCATTAAACACCCTGTGGGCCATCTTCTCTGTCCACGTCCCTGGACTACCATACTGCACCCTGCAGCCATTCACACAACACCAAGCTACAGCCAAACAGGTCTACTGGAGAGGAGGGATGGAGGGAGAGAGGGGGGGATAGGGAGAGGGAGAGAGAGAAACCGAGATAGAGAGAGAGAAGAGATGGGGAGTGCAGCCCTATTATTTAGTCTTGAGCTGTTTTCCTTGGATGATGCCAACAGAAGCTGATGTTTTTCTGAGAGCAAATTGTGCAAATCTGTTGAAATCATGCACTTAAAATGCAGTCAGCAGCCTCGCTAAACTCCTGTTAATTGTGCAGTTCAAGGCTACAGCCTACTAGAAATTCAGAAAGAAGTCAAAACTTAAGGGCAGCTCAAAACGCAAAGAATAAAGTAAAACAAAAACAGATGTGTTTAATTTACTTTTACAAATGGAGAGCACATCTACAGTATTCTATCCCCTTGCTTGAAATACTGGCAGACGTCACACAATTTCATAACAAAAATTTAAAAAAATATGTATTTCCACAGCATACAATTAATAAACACTGAAACACTGGCTGATGAATGGTGTGGATTGCTAATCACTGTAATCGCCTGATTCTGAATAAATAAATGGAAACCGGTAGAGAAAATGGATCAGATTGAAGGAAGTCTCTGCTGCTCAAAGAATTTCCATTAGGGGAGCAGTCAAGTGGTCTGCGCAGCCGAATTCACTGCTCTTTCTTCATAGTTTTTTTTTTTCATTTAAAAAAAAATCACTTCTATAATGGTTCAGTTGAAAAGCAAACCTGATGAAGACCATTGTGTTGCTGCATATCCATTTCAAACTTCAAAACCTCCTCAAACCTCTCTTCCAGCACGTACTACATCGACAGTATAATGGAGGCAAACTACACAGGCAGACACTACTGGAGCAGTGTTAGCACCGTGCTGGATTTATCCTGTAGATATTTTGTGTCCTGTAATTGCTGTTTTTTTATTTAAAACCAGGGCCCTGTTTCACAAAGCAGGATTACCGAGTTAACTGTATAACTACACTGAGTAGAACCTGAAACCCACTCAAATCCGTAACTCAGACTGAAGCAAAAAGAGCTGTCCTGTCCCATCCCGTCCCGTCCCTCCCCGTCCCTGCACCTCCGGGCCCACCCTAAATCCATTAGCTCCCCTCGCATTCGCTCCGCGTGCAGATGCCCCCCCCGAAGGCAATCACACTCAAACCAAACACATGCAAATGGGAATATACCCAAAACACGCAGAATAAACGCACACAGCCATGTGCACAGCAATAGTAAAATAAGTGCTGATACTGGGGTTTCCATGTCTGCGCTCAGCCTGGTTTTGCCTGCGAGGGTAACGAGGTGGAAGGAGGCAGACGGAGGTGACAGGAGGAGGGTGGAGTTTGTGCACAGGGCGATCCTCCTCCTCCTCCTCCTCCTCCTCCTCCTCCCCCCCCCCCCGTCGCTGTGTAGAAACAGAGCTGTGGCCGTGCTGGCCTAACCGCTCAACAGGCCAAATGGGTCAGAGTCCTCCACAGGCTCATTTCAGCCGGAGGGCTTTGGAGAGCCACTAGGGCAGAGATATCAGAGCCTGCCAAAGGAACATGAGGTCTCTGGCACACTCCAGCACGCACGCACGCACACACACACACACACACACACACACACACACACACACACACACACGCACACGCACATCCACATGTACAGCATGTTCAGAGACCTTATCATCGTAATCCTTTGTCCTCAAGGAGAACAGCAGCTTTTCATTTTTTCTATCATTTTCTATAATTTTTTTCCCTTTATAAAGTCAGAAGGTCATTACTGAGCAGCACTGTTAGCAGAGACGTTTTAATCCCTGATATCCTCATCCCCAGACTACCAAACTGCTTTTTTCAAAGAGTACATCAGGAGTGCGGAATTTCCTTGTCCAAATATAGTGTGCTTAAACTCAGGCTGAGCAAACTCACTCAGTGGATGTCAGCACTAGCAGGGCAAGGATTTAAACGCATTGATTTCTGCGCAGATCAAGCGCAGGCACCCCAGAGATCCCTGAAGAAATCGAAAAACCTCTTCCATCAGCGGGCCCCGCCCCCGTCCCGTCCCGTCCACATGACTCATCCGCCCCGTCAGCGCCTCGGTCAGAAGAGGGAACGTCCCGCCATGAGACGAACCCCCCCCCCCGGAGAACGATGGAGCTCCGACTCGACCTTTTCCCTCTCTCACTCCACTAACGACCCCCACCACCCCAGCACCCCCACGACCCCCACTTAGCCCAGGGTGCTGCTGGCCTCTGCCCCGCCAGCCAATCAGCTTCCACGATTAAACCAAGCGGGCCAATCAACCGCAACTCACGTCCCGTCAGTCAGCGTAAGGGGCGAGCGCGTCGACAGCACAGTGTGACGGGCCGACCACTCCAAAGAGGGGGAACGACAGGAGCGTTTAAATACCGTCCGCGCAGACACGGAGTCGCCAACCGACCGTCTCCGAGGTAACTGCGCATGACGAATGTTAGCTTTCTTACCCCCCCCCCCCCACACCCCACCCCTGCTGAACTCTACGGAGAAATGATGAGGCACCGGAGGGCTCAGATAATGCAATAACAGCCTGACGGTGAGTCTTACGATGACATCACCGCTGAGGCAGGTCAGTAAATGGCGGTAAGTGAAGAGGCGGGCGATATCGGAAAAGATCGGAGAAGTATCTTCTCACTGGTGTACTACTATACTTACAGTAGTGTGAACAGAACCCCAGCGCCACAGTCAGCAAACACCATGGCTGCTGCTGGTAAGACTGCATATAGCAACGCTGAATTCTGAGCATTATACAGCATTGTGATGGCCCAGCGTCTGCATTGTTAAAACAGGGCCCAAATACGCTGTTGTGCAGTCAGGAGAACAGAATGCAGGTGTAATGTGAAGGTAATTCGAGTTCATTCACTGGATTTATACGACGGCACCTGCGTAAATCTAATAAAACCACAGCCACGTGAAGAGGAGTAGCCGGCAGATTATGACCGCTGATTAGATATATTAAACTCGCATTTCACACTAGTAAAGTACGTAGTGTGTGAAGGGAAAGGTATCCGCGCCAACAAAAAAAAAAAAAAAAAAGCAATCAAAATTACCAACTGTTTACAGACAACAGCAATAAGGAGGCCGATGTAATTACAGCTGAATTTATACCCCGATCCGTCCCAGCCTTGGCACAGAACTCCGGAGGAAACTATTCATTATAAAAAGCAGCAGTATTTCTGCTCTGGTGTTAGAGCCGTACGCACCTCCGCTCCCTCCAACACAAACAAGGGTTTCCAGGTTTGGGCCAAAGGAACAGTGCGCTGCACTGTGGCCACGCTGTGGAGAGGTGGGTCAGCCCCCTGCACACCTTCACACAATGACACAGACCGTGTATGGAGGGGGGGGCGCGGAGAGAGGGGCGGGGGTCGAGAGGAGGATAATGTTTTGAAGAGAACATTAAACCAGCAGTGGAATTTTTATTTGTTTGTTTGTGTCTGAGGCTTTGAGGCCAAAGGGCTTCAACTCAAAATTAGAGGAGAAGGAGCGGAGATGGGGGAGGAGAAGGAGGAGGGAGAAGGAGGAGAAGGAGGCGTAAACCCTAATCCACTGTTCCATATTTCAGTTTCATTGGGATGTTCTTCTAAACACGACACAAATAAAGAGGGTGGATTGAAAAGCCCTGTGGCTTTAAAGTTTTGGGAAGGAGAGAGAGAGAGACAAAGGGAGAGTTCACACTATCTGGGCTGTATCCAGAGCAGGCCAGCTGAGACAAGCAGGCCTCTCTGTGGATGAATGTCACGAGTGTGTGTGTGTGTGTGTGTGTGTGTGTGCACGCCTGTGTGCATGCCTGTGTGTGAGTGAGTGTGAGCGTGTGTGTGCTGCTTGTAAGCCCGTTCCTAAATGCCAGGACAGTAATTTGCTCTGTCATCTCTAAGTCACGTGTCAGACTAAAGGGTGGCTCAGTGCCCTTGGAAGGTTGACCTCATTTACAGTGCTGAGCTTTGACCAGACGCTAGGTGTCAATGTCAGGGCCGCACGCTGATGTCTGCAAGGCCACGGCCACCGTCAAACACGGCAGCCGAGAGAACAGGTCACACACCCACAATGCACCACGCTAGTCCACCCGCCATCCTGAGTCTGATGTCACGCTACTCCACCAATAGGTTATGAACTCCTCCTCTGCTTAAACGTAAGCTTGCAGTACACATTGTTAAATTTGTGCGCATTTTTTAAAATGAAATATTTTGTCGCAAATTTGATACATAGGCAGGTCAGTTAACCAGGGAGCTGATTGGACAATGCCCCGCCTCAAAGGCTGGTGAAAACCAAGAGGGGGGAAAACACAGAAAGGATTGGAAACACCCCACCAATCAGGAGGTTCCATTTTGGTATGGGGGCGGGTTTAACGCGGCATGCAATTGGTCACAGTCTGTACTCCAGCACATTGGGACCAATCAGTCAAACCGATGGCAAAATAATTTCCCCTGTAAATCCTTTTCCCTCTAAGAGTGAGAGACAGACGTCTTCTGACGCTCGGCACATCTGGCTGCAGCTGTCTCCCCAACTGTCTCAGGAGATTTAATTAGAGGGGCCGGGCGACGCACCTGACCAAACTAATATAGGAAACACTGAGAGCATTTAGCCCTCACGCGCGCCAGTGATTGACAGGTGAGGGGTTTGCTCAGCGCACCTGCGAAACAGCTTAGCGGGTTTTCAAACGAGAGTCTGTTTCGAGGGAGCCCTTGATTGCGGCTCTTTGCTGTTGTCATGGAGAGCTGCTGACGGGAGGGATTTGTCCGTTTGGCAGATTCATTAAATAAAAAATGTGACTGAGAACTCCAGATTAAAATTCCAGAAAATTCAAAAATAAAAGCGACCAGTACACGCAAACAGTGCTGAGAAGCTTTGAGTGCTTCGGTCCGTGCAGAAGCCTCCATCACAGCAGCGTTACTGTGCCTGGCAGGACGACAGCACTGACGGCCCACAGACACACAATCCCTGCAAGACAGCACCCAGGCCCAAAAGCCCCTCTAGGCGATGACCCGTGCCTGCCACAGCCAATCAGAAACTTCGGCCACCGGGCGCAAACTCATGTACTCATAGTACTCAGAGTGTCACATCAGGGAGGAAGAAGGATCACAGTGATATGACGAGACTCTCCTGCTTTGAGTGACTGAATGCGCTGGGACAGCATCTACCGGAGCAGTGAGAAGAAAGCGTTAGCAAAGCAGGAGAAAAAAAGAAAAAGTTGAAACGAACTAAATTTGTAAAAACAATACCCCGGCGTGTGCGCCAGCTCGGCAGGTTGTTTTACTTGCTTAGTCGTTAGAAACGGCGAGCTGGCGGTCTGCAGCCAGGAGAGAGTTTTCTCCGCTAACAGGCCCATTACTGCAGCCGCGCGGAGGATCTGAAGCTGAACGTCGTTCCGCGCGGCTGTTCTTCCGGAAAACAAAAAACATCGGCACTTATCTGCCGCCGCCTTCGCCGCTGCCATCGGTCTCCGCCCTCCTCCCGATGTGTTGATTGCTCTCGCAGGCTTTCTATTTCAGCCCATCTGGGTCGAGCAGAGCTCTTGGAGGACACAGCGTTTGGGCAGCAGATTTTTGTGCCTAATCTGCTCCGCACTCCTCCCCCCTCCAATGCACAGCTGTGTCAGCAGGCCGCAGTGGAGATGCAGGTGAGCTCGTTCAGCTCCTACCTGCAGGTCTCCACTGCTGCCCATAACAGTGCTTAGGGACACACACACTGCGCCCAGGTGCTGCTCCAGGTGGCTTCTCTGGCCACACAGGATGAACACACACTCACACGCAACAATCCATAATTAGTTATGCTGTTGACTTAATGCAAAGAGAAAAAAAAACAGGAAGTGTTTTGGAAAAAATAAAATGCATTAAGCATGTGAGGACTGCTAAATAAAATACTGTTCCTTCTGCTCATTCTGCTTCCCCTCTCCCGTGAGTGTGAATACATTCCACAGTCACGTCCCAAAAGAACTTCAGTTTAAATAGTCATTAATAATGCAGCACACAAAACTGCTCCGGCTGTGAGCCCAAACCCAAGCAGCAGCGAGGCGACAGCCGCCCAGCTCTGCCGGGGGAGTGTGCGTGTGTGTGTGTGTGTGTGTGGGGGGGGGGGGGGGGGGGGGGGGTCGCCCCGATACACAGAGGGAGGACCGTCGGACCGTGCGAGACAAGGGGACAA